>NC_079442.1:3077282-3172282 GCF_903798145.1 Danio aesculapii | reverse complement strand
CTGTGAAACACACATCATATCTATTTATTAAGAGTTAAATGAATGATTTTGATTTAAAAAAAAAATCAACTCAGGCTTATTGTAGATACGTACCCCTGTATACATTTCTGGAGAGCGTGAAATACATCCAGGACGTTTTTTTTTTTTTTCTATTTTTGTTTTTGCAAATCCCGCCAGAGGCCACTGTGTACGCGTTTTCAGATCTCAAATTTGTCTTGCGTCAACATCTATAAAAAAGCACATTTCAAAGCACTTCACGGGACCTTTAAAGTAAAAAAGTAATCAGTCTCATATTTCACACTTATAGTCCACAAATGGCGAATAATGTAATTTAAAAACACCCTTAAGGGTGCTGTATGTTTTATTTTTGACTCTTCTAAAGCATAAAAATACCATAATATGTTTGCAGATAGGGCGTCACGGTGGCGCAGTGGGAAGCACAATTGCCTGTAGTTGGCTGTAGTGTATGAGAATGAATGCAAGAGTTTATGGGTGTTTGAATACATTCACAATTCACATTTGCAAACTTTAATTCGTAAATTCAAAACGCAATTTATGAATGTGCAAATACAATTCGTAAATTCAAAACGCATTTTATAAATGTGCAAATACAATTCGTAAATTGAAAACGCATTTTATAAATGTATAAATCCAATTCGTAAATTTAAAAAACGCAATTCGTAAATGCGCAAATCCAATTCATAAATTCATAACACAATTATAAATGCGCAAGTCCAATTCGTAAATTCAAAACGCAATTATAAATGTGCAAATCCAATTCGTAATTCAAAACGCAATTTGTAAATGTGCAAATCCAATTCGTAAATTTAAAACGCAATTCGTAAATGCGCAAATCCAATTCGTAAATTCATAACACAATTTATAAATGTGCAAATCCAATTCGTAAATTCAAAACGCAATTTAAAAATGTGCAAATCCAATTCGTAAATTCAAAACACAATTTATAAATGTGCTAATTGAATTCATAAATTCTAAACGAAATTCATAATGCGCAAATCCAATTTGTAAATTTAAAACAACAATTCATAAATTAAAACACAATTCTATTTCATTAATTCATTTTCTTTTCGGCATAGCCCCTTTATTAATCTGGGGTCGCCACAGCGGAATGAACCGCCAACATGCCAGCATATGTTTTATGCAGTGGATACCCTTGCAGCTGCAACCCATCACTGGGAAACAATCATACACACTCATTCACACTCATACACTACGGACAATTTAGCATACCCAAATCACCTGTACCGCATGTCTTTGGACTGTGGGGGAAACCAGAGCACCAGGAGGAACGTGGGGAGAACATGCACACAGAAATGCCAACTGACCCAGCCGAGGCTCAAACCAGCGACCTTCTTGCTGTGAGGCGACAGCACTACCTACTGCACCACCGCGTCACCCACAATTCTATTTTATAAATCTAATTCTATTTTCTTTTCGGCTTAGTCCCTTTATTAATCAGGGGTCGCCACAGCAGAATGAACTGCCAACTTATCCAGCACATGTGCCCTTCCAGCCGCAACCCATCACTGGGAAACAATTCTATTTTCGATAATGTAAATATTTATGATTTTTACTTGTGAATTCACAAATTGTGTTTTGAATTTACGAACTGGATTTTGTAAATGTGAGTTGTGCGGTGCATTTACTTTTGCAAACGTAAATATTTTTGAGACTGATCAGGCTCCATAAGTATTGATACTTTTGCTCGAGTATGATTTTTCAGTATCTTTTCCCAAACACTCTGCATTTACTTGAGTAGAACGAGACGTAGCAGATAAAAGACGTGATTTATGCATTTGATTGACAGCAGGTTCAGCCCCACAGTCTCGCTGAGGAAGAATCGTGTCCCATTCTGGAGCTAAACAATAGGAGTGCTGTCATGCAATTTAATCTGAGCCCAATTCAATTACGGAGGATACAAAGACATAAGCTTCAAGGTTCGCTGATATGATTAGAGAGATTGAAGCAGACAGCAGTCGACTGAGTCATTTCTGCCTTCATTACACAAAACACCAAGAAGAAAGCCATCAAAGCTGCCCTCATGTACTCTCATCTGCCGTCTGACTGAAGCTGAAGATGAAGCGCAATTATTAGAATCAAGATGAGAAACTTTAAAACCAGTTGAAGGGTTCAGAAATATGATTCATATTTATTTTATTTCATTATTTCTGCTCTGGCGACACGGTGGCTCAGTGGTTAGCACTGTCACCTCACTGCAAGAAGATCACTGGTTCGAGTCCTGGCTGGGTCAATTGGGGTTTCTGTGTGGAGTTTGCATGTTCTCCTCGTGTTGGCGTGGGTTTCCTCCGGGTGCTCCGCTTTCCCCCACAGTCCAAACACATGCGCTATAGGGGAACTGATTAAGCTAAATTGGCCGTAGTGTATGAGTGTGAATGAGAGTATTTTTCCAGTGCTGGGTTGCAGCTGGAAGGACATCCACTGCGTAAAACATATGCTGGATAACTTATTTATTTATTTTTATTTATTTTAATTAAGTAATTAATTTTATTTTATTTTACTTAATTTATTTTTATTAATTAATTAATTTTATTTTATTCTGCTTCATTTTAGTTATTTATTTTATAGTACTTTATTTCATTTATTTATTTGTTTATCTTTTCATTTTTTAAATTTTACTTTATTTTATTGATTTATTTTATTTTTAAATTTTTATTTATTTATTAATCAATTAATTACATTTTATTTTATTCTACTTCATTTTATTTATTTATTTTGATTTATTTATTTATTCTGTTTTATTTTACTTTTTTATGTATTTATTTTTATTTATTATTTATTTATTTTATTTATTTATTTTATTTTACTATTATTATTTCTGCTCATTTAATTGTGGATTTTAGACCTGCATTTTTTATTTCTGTAAACTAAAACATTTTAAAAATGAGCAAAAGACATGTTTTTTTTGTCACAATGTCACTCGAGTTAAAGTGTAAGAAAATATTATTTTATTTTTAATAATATTTATTCTTTTATTTTATTTGAACAATGGGAAAACATATAGTAAGACTTTACAAATAAAAGTCTCTTTAATTGTAATAGTATTTATTCTTTATTATTAGTTAATTTTATCTTAATTCCATGAAATACTATTATCAGAATTTTTAACAATTATTTTTTTAGCATTTTTCTACAATGCCAAGTGCTCCGGGTCTCCGTACTATACCACCTTGAAAGGGTTAGAAAATACAATTTTATTTTATATTGTTTTATTTTTTATTTTATATTATAAATAATATATATATATATATATATATATATATATATATATATATATATATATATATATATATATATATATATATATATATATATATATATATCAGATAAAAAAAATATTCATATATAGTTGAAGTCAGAATTATTTGCCTTTGAATTGTTTTTCTTTTTTAAATATTTCCCAAATTATGCAAGGAAATTTTCACAGTATGTCTGATAATATTTTTTCTTCTGGAGAAAGTCTTATTTGTTTTATTTCGGCTAGAGTAAAAGCAGTTTTTAATTAAAAAAAAAAAACATTTTAAAGTCAAAATTATTAGCCCTTTTTAGCTATATTTTTCCGATAATCTACAGAACAAACCATCGTTATACAATAACTTGCCTAATTACCCTAACCTGCCTAGTTAACCTAATTAACCTAGTTAAGCCTTTAAATGTCACTTTCAGCTGAATACTAGTATAATAGGGGAATACTGAATAATAGGGGAAAAAATAAACAGGGGGGCTAATAATTCTGACTTTAACTGTATAAATTCATATTTATTATTTGATTTTATTTTAATAAAATCGTTCATTTATTTTCCTTCAGCTTAGTCTCTTTATTATTTATATTTATCAGAGGTCGCCACAGCGGAATGAACCACCAACTTATCCAGCATATGTTTTACACAGTGGATGCCCTTCCAGCTGCAACCCAGTACTGGGAAACATCTACACATACACACACACGCACGCACGCACACACACACACACACACACACACACACAAAACGGCCAATTTAGCTTACTCAAGTCACCTATAGCGCATGTGTTTGGACTGTGGCGGAAACTGGAGCATGTCTCATTAATTGTAACAGTATTTAGCAAATATTTGTTAGTTCATTTCAACTTCTTTCCCCAGGTTCATGTATTAACAGAAATATTTTATCTAATATCTTTAGTAAAAAAAAATCTAAAGTATTTTTCATTGTGGGTTCATGCTAACTAATAAAAGCAGATTCGACACCCAAACATCGCCACATCATCATGCTCGTGACCCACATTATTCATTATTCAGATCTTCTAAATGTAGATTGAGCCTCCAGACGTAAAATGATCCAGTGTTTTTCTCTCGCAGGGATCGCTTTATCTGTTCTGACAAGAAGAATAAGTTTAGCCGAAGGGCCGATGCTGTTAAAGAAGCTGACAGCTCCAGATTATATACAGCTCCACCTGAAGACCAGAGCAATGGAGAAACATGATCCACACCACAGCCTCGGGGGAACAGGTGCACACACACACACACATATGGTTACACCACAGTCACTCTTTACCCCAAATTATCAATGACAATGAAAGAAAGCATGTTCAAATCCTCTCATGAATACACCACATAAACCATGGCTTGTTTTCAGTCTTTTAAAAGTACGTTTTTGCTGGCTTGATATGTTTTCTTAACTAATCCCAAGTAAAACTATTACTTTAAGTAGTTTTTGATCCTCCAGCAATTTATTAATTGGCATTTTTTGATGTATTTCATGATTTATTGGCATTTTCTGAGTGTTTTTCCCTTTTGAATTGCATTTTGGGATTGTTTTTTTTACTTTTATTAACATTGTTTAGCAGTTTATAGCATTATATTTTCAATGTAAAATATGGTTTGACAACCAGGTAATGAGCTGACGGTACTTCTTATGTTATTAAATGATCTTATGGTGTATTTTAGGATTCACTGTTGTTTTCTGGTTTTTAATTGCATTATGGGATCATGAACAAGGAGATAAATTTGATTTGATTTGCCTCATAATGCAATTCAAAAGCATAAATAGTGCAAAATTAAAACTATTAAAAATACACTACCTGACAAAAGTGTTGTCGTCGATCTTAGTTGTAAGAGCAACAAATAATAACTTGACTTCTAGTTGATCATTTGGAGAAGTGTCAGAAGGTGGATTTTTCTGCTGGATCATCTGTTGAACTGCATCCCAATCATCACTAATACTGCAGAAGACCTACTGGAACCCGCATGGACCCAAGATTCTCATAGAAATCAGTCAAGTTTGGTGAAGGAAAAATCATGGTTTGGAGTCACATTCAGTATTGGGGTGTGCGAGAGATCTGCAGAGTGGATGATCAACATCAACAGCCTGAGGTATCAAGACATTTGTGCTGCCCATTACATTACAAACCACAGGAGAGGGCAAATTCTTCAGCAGGATAGTGCTCCTTCTCATACTTCAGCCTCCACATCAAAGCTCCTGAAAGCAAATAAGGTGCTCCAGGATTGGCCAGCCCAGTCACCAGACATGAACATTATTGAGCATGTCTGGGGTAAGATGAAGGAGGAGGCGTTGAAGTTGAATCCAAAGACTCTTGATGAACTCTGGGAGTCCTGCAAGAACGCTTTCTTTGCCATTCCAGATGACTTTATTAATCAGTGATTTGAGTCATTGCAGAGATGTATGGATGCAGTCCTCCAAGCTCATGATGGAGTCAGACACAATATTCATTCTGTTTCCACTGCAGCATGACCACATATTCTATACTGGACATTATTTCTGTTCAGTCACAAGACTTTTGTCTAAGCAAAGTCAGACCTTACTGTCCTAATTAAATCATTAAAAATCAAGACATGATCATATTTTATTTTGCTCAAATTAGCATAATCTAGAGGCCTTTACCTTTCATATAAGCCACTTCTGATACCAAATGATCAACTGAAAGTCAAGTTATTATTCGTTATTCCTAAAACTTGGATAGGCGATAAGACTTTTGTCAGGTATTGTATAAATATATAGGTTATATATGTAAATATATAGTAATAATTAAATAAATGTGTAAATATATACACAAAATGTGAAAAAAAGCATACAATTTTCAGAAAGCTGAGATTATAATGAAGTGCTCTAAATAATTATTATTTAATAAAAGACCTCTTTTAGCGCATCCCCAAGATCTTCTTTAGTTCTTTCTTTCTCAGTCCATCTCATGCTGTCTGTATAATGTTTAGGTATGGACTCTATGGAGACCATTTCATGTTTCATCAGCTGCTTTTGACTGCATTAGCAGTGTATTTGAGAATATTATCATGCAAAAAATATACCATTACCAAAAAAATATTTTAGTGAAGGAATAGCACAATGGATTAAAACCTGTCTGTACTTTTCAGCATCACAATCAGTTCAGACAATATTGCAAACCGCACTAGCAGAAAAGGCTGCTCAAACCAGGACAAAAACACCACATAACTCACAGAAAGGCCAAATCACTTACATCTTTAACAACTGTAACAAAAAAAGTCTAATCTGTATTTTCTAGTTGTGTTCTAATAAAGAGAGAGAGAGAATATTTTGAGGAATCGCTGCAAAAGGAAACGGTTTTCCACTATTTTATCAGTCAAGATGGCGCTCTCTTTGGCTGTGTTTTCAGTTATTCTTAAAGACAATGCTGGATTCGAGATTGATTGACAGAATGAGCGCCCCATTTGCCCCTTCTGTCAGTACTTCAGTTCCTTACAGACTGCAGAGTGTACACACACACACACACACGGTCACTGACCCAAAACAACAGCCAAAGGTCAAACACCCTTCTTCCGACATTCACACAGAGAAATGAATGGATTAGAAAAGCAGCCTGTTCAAGTTTTGGTGTCTGATAATGAGCTTTTTTATATAGAAAGTTATTCATTCATTCATTTTCCTTTGGCTTAGTCCCTTATTTATCAGGGGTCACCACAGTGGAATGAACCGCCAACTATTCTAGCTTATGCTTTACGCAGTGGATGCCCTATATAGATTATACTTCTGAGAATGATCACAAACTCTATTATGTCTTCTACAAACACCTGTCACAATTTTTGAAATATTAGCATGAGCATTTTCCAGAAAAGTCCAAATTAAAAACCTACCTCGTTGAAACCTTTTGGTCAGGTTGAAATGTGGTTACGATCTGATTTGTGCTTAATCCAATGTTATCAAATCGATGCCATTATGAACCGTTTATGCTGACTAATGCTTTAGAAGTCTTGAAAGTTGAAACCGGCCAATCACAGCGTAATGGGTTCAGCTGACCAATGACAGGGGTCTGGGCTTTAAGAAGGAGGGGCTTGTAGAAAGCAGAACTGATTCATTTTCCTTCGGCTTAGTCTCTGATTTATCAGGGGCCAACTATTCCATCATATGTTTTATGCAGCGGATGCCCTTCCAGCAGCAACCCAGTTCTGGGAAACACCCATACACTCTCCCATTCGCACACACTCATACACTACAAATCCAATTCACCTATAGCACATGTGTACTGTGGGGGAAACCGGAGCACCCAGAGGAAACTCACGCCAACACGGGGAGAACATGCAAACTCCACACAGAAATGTCAACTGACCCAGCGACCTTCTTGCTGTGGGGCGACAGTGCTAACCCCCTCTTATATGGAGAATGAAGTCACATGCATTGCTCAGGTGTGAGTTTTTCAGACTTCAACAGAGTGTCAAAATCTTGATGGTTCTGATGGGTCTCGTCTGTCAAATCTGAGTTTTATTTAGTATTTTCTATTGGATTCAGATCAGGTGATTGGCTGGGCCATTCTACAGCTTGATTTTCTTTCTCTGAGAGCATTTGCGAGTCTCCTTGGCTGTGTTTTGGATCATTGTCTTACTGAAATGTCCACCCTGGTTTCATCTTCATCCTCCTGCTAATGTAGATGTTGGACTGAAGCAGCTGATGTTCATTTACACTGAGGAACGACAGAGGGTTGCTGAAGAACTACTGAGAGATTTCAGCTGCTGTCTTTCGCTGCCGAACTACACCTCCCTTTCTTCATGTGCTCAATACTTTTCCCCTGCGTCATTTTATTTTATTACACATAACTTCATATGTAAACTAATCCGATTTGTTTTCTATTAGGAATCTAAAAGCAAACGGACCACCAAAACATGAAGCAAGGCAAGCTAGGTTTTTCCCAGTCATCTAAAGCATTCAGGGAATAAACAAGAAACTGTCTCTTTCATTTAGAGAGCAATCGAAGTCTCTTTGAAGATTACAGATCCCTAAATACCCCCTTTATCTACAAACCCGACATCGTTTTCCTTCTCAGAGAATGTAGATATCAGAGACAGCGATAAACAGCTTGACCTCCACTCCACCCTCTGGAGAAGATGCTCCGTCTCAGAGATAAAACACACACCGTGTTCATTACAGGTGCCTTAACGGAGATATATTTCTGTTCTTCATACAGCTGAAGTCAAAACTATTCACTCTCCTGTGAATTTTTTGTTCCTATTCAAATTATTTCCCAAATGATGTTGAACAGATTCAGGAATTTTTCACAGTATGTCCTATAATATTTTTTCTTCTGGAGAAAGTCTTATTTGTTTTATTTCGGCTAGAATAAAAGCAGTTTTAATAAAAAAAGACATTTTAAGGTCAAAAGTATTAGCCCCTTTAAGTAATATTTGTTTTCCATTGTCTCCAGAACAAACCACTGTTATACAATGACTTGCCTAATTACCCTAACTTTACCCTAATTAACCTAGTTAAGCCTTTAAATGTCTATAAGCTGAATACTAGTGTCTTGATAAATATCTAGTCAAATATTATTCACTATCATCACAGCAAAGATGACAGAAATCAGTTATTAGAGATTAGTTATTAAAACTATTATGTTTAGAAATGTGTTTAAAAAAAACTCTGCTCTCTGTTAAACAGAAATTGGGGAAAGCATACAGGGTGCTAATCATTCTGACTTCAACTGTAGATGTACAGGGTGGGCCATTTATATGGATACACCTTAATAAAATGGGAATGGTTGGTGATATTACCGTCCTGTTTGTGGCACATTAGTATATGTGAGGGGGCTCGTGAAAGAATAAAGTTACTTTAAAACCAAGCACACCATTGTTTTTCTTGGGGAATTCCCAATAAGTTTGATGTGTCACATGACCCTCTTCCTATTGAAAAAACAAAGGTTGGATCCAAGATGGCCGACTTCAAAATGGCCACCATTGTCGCCACCCATCTTGAAAAGTTTGCCCCCTCACATATACTAATGTTCCACAAACAGGATGTTAATATCACCAACCATTCCCATATTAATAGATCAATAGCCATATTAGTATATCAATAGCCCCTTTCACACATACAGACCTTTCCGGAAAATTGCCGGTAATACACACCGGTATGTGTGAACAGGCCCTTTTTGAAAATACTGGTAAATTCGTTCCGGTTATTTTCCGGAAAGAGAAGTTGTAACATTACCGGTAATTTGCCGGAATGCTGCGCTGTGTGAACGCAGAAGGAAGATTGCCGGAAAGAACGCGCTGACGTAAGACGTCTACTTTAGCCAATCAGAACACTCAAGTCCGTGCGGTTTGTGATAATAAAAGCCTGTGAATGTTTTCCTAGACACATTTAGTTGCTAGATGTTAGTCAGACAACGTTTCTACGTTCCTTCTTAATGCCAACTGTGTAAATAATTATCGATAAAATGCTTATAATAAGCCGTTGTTTGTTTACCTTCAAGCTCTGACGCGTTGGCACGTAAAGCAGCTGGTCAGCGCCAGCACACACACATTTTATGAACATCTCGACATGCGAAAGTTTTGCTTTATGCTTTCATCAAAGTTGTTCACAACACTGATCCATCCAGAGATTGTAATGTAGTCAAATGTTTACCAATACAAGCGCATCCGTTTAGAGGTCATTTGATTTCTGCTTAATGATGTCAGAATTTACCGGTATTTTGGAATGGATGTGTGAACGGTCTTTTCTGGAAAAATTCCGTAACGTCCTCGCCAGTCTAAACAGCGCTTTTTTTAATTTACCGGTAAAGTCATTCGTGAAATTTTCAGGATATTTACAGGTATCACTATGGGAAAGGGGCTTATATAAATGGCCCACCCTGTACATTATCGCCCACTCAATGCTAAATTCTCATCTCCGCTCTTCTCTCACAATCAATAACACAGCAATTCTCATCAATGCATTAGTTACTTCACATCTTCACATCTAATGCACTTCTCTAAACTTCTCCATAATCTCCAACTGGTTCAGAATCATGCTGATCGTGCCATCTCTAGGACTTCATCTCACACCACTTCTCTATCAGCTTCACTCGCTTCTAATAAAGGTTCGTGTTGATTTTAAAACACTACTCACTATCAAAGCACTTTATAATCTCGCTCCTCAATATCTCACCGATCTTCTCTTTATTTATCCACCGTCTCGCACTCTTAGATCAGCCAACTCTTTCTCCCTGGTGCCACCTCGCACTCGATTAAGCACAATGGGAGCCAGATCTTTTAGCTCCACGGCTTCTCAGCTATGGAACATGCTAATTTATGCTAGAAACATGCTACCAACATGCTAATTCATATTATAAACATACCAGCAACATGCTAATCCATACTAGAAACATAATAACAAACGTGCTAGTTCATACTAAATTCATGCTAACAACATGCCAGTTGATACTGGAAACATGCTAGCAACATGCTAATTCATATCATGCTAAAAACATGCTAATTTATGCTAAAAAACATGCTAGCAACATGCTAATTCATACTATAACTGTGCTAAAACATGCTAATTTACGCTAGCAACATGTTAATTCATATAAGAACCATGTTAAAACATGCTAATTTATGCTAGAAACATGTTAGCAACATGCTAATTCATGCTATAAACATACAAGCAACATGTTAATCCATACTAGAAACATAAAAACAAACGTGCCAATTCATACTAAATTAATGCTAACAACATGCCAGTTTATACTGGAAACATGCTAGCAACATGCTAATTCATACTAGAACTGTGCTAAAATGTGCTAATTTACGCTAGCAACATGCTAATTCATATCATGCTAAAAACATGCTAATTTATGCTAAAAACATGCTAGCAACATAGTAATTCATACTAGAACTGTGCTAAAACATGTCAATTTACGCTAGCAACATGCTAATTCATATAAGAACCATGCTAAAACATGCTAATTTATGCTAGAAACATGCTAATTCATACTATAAACATACCAGCAACATGCTAATCCATACTAGAAACATAATAACAAACGTGCTAATTCATACTAAATTCATGCTAACTACATGCCAGTTTATACTGGAAACATGCTAGCAACATGCTAATTCATATCATGCTAAAAACATGCTAGCAACATGTTAATTCATACTAGAATTGTGCTAAAACATGCTATTTTATGCTAGCAACATGTTAATTCATACAAGAACCATGCTAAAACATGCTAATTTATGCTAGAAACATGCTAGCAACATAGTAATTCATACTAGAACTGTGCTAAAACATGCTAATTTACGCTAGCAACATGCTAATTCATATAAGAACCATGCTAAAACATGCTAATTTATGCTAGAAACATGCTAATTCATACTATAAACATACCAGCAACATGCTAATCCATACTAGAAACATAATAACAAACGTGCTAATTCATGCTAAATTCATGCTAACAACATGCCAGTTTATACTGGAAACATGCTAGCAACATGCTAATTCATACCATGCTAAAAACATGCTAATTTATGCTAAAAACATGCTAGCAACATGCTGATTCATACTAGAACTGTGCTAAAACATGCTAATTCATACAACATCCATGCTAAAACATGCTAATTTATGCTAGAAATATGCTAATTCAAACTAGAACCATGATCATTTATGTTAGCAACTGCCTAGAAACTACTCAGAATAGCAACAATAACATAACAGAACATTTACCAACAGTCTATGATGAATAAATGAACAGATGTGTAACTAACACACTGATCACTCCGCTAAAACTATTACGACGCTGTGCTTTGGCTGCTGTTTAGCGTTGTTTGGCCTCAACATCTTGTACTTGCCCTTTCCGTCACACTTAATGCTTGGAAGTACACGGATTACATTGGACTGCCTTCAACCTGATGTGCTGAAGGCTGTAATTCTGCTGACGCAGTTGAGTTTACACGTACAGCTGTCCCGCTCCAACTGAGCTCTCACTTCCACCATCTGCTCAATCTGAAACTCCACCGTCATCGATCACACATACACACACAAGTTTAATCATGGTAATGAATCTGTGCGCATTCAGGTTGAAGTCCCCACAAAAACAAGTACACACACACACATGTTGGTTTTGGTGGTTTACGAAGACTCTCCACAGGCGTAACGTATTTGAAACTGTAAACATAACTTATTAAATGGCACTACCCCTAAACCTAACCCTCAGAGGAAACTGAATGTGAATCAAGATATTTTTAAATGGTTTTGAAGTACGAGGACACACGTCATGTCAACATAAACCACCTCGACATGGTAATATCTAGGTCATTATTCAAATTTGTGTCCCCGTAAATCACCAAAACCAGTGTACACACACTCGCTCACACACAGAAACACATTCTGAGGGTCATTTACATGGCTGTCCTCTTCATTTACAGGATTACTGCGGTCACTTCTGTATGCTTGGAACACAAAAATGAGATATTTATCAGAATGTTCAAGCTGCTCTTATTTTTTTAACTTGAGGTATTACTGGAAGTTTTGAAATTCCAAAAATGGAATATACATATTTTGAGGTATATATTATATATTTTGGGGGAAATATATATATATTTTGAGGTGATTTTCTTAATATTTTGATATATATATCGAAATATTAAGAAAATCACCCCAAAAATTATCTGAATTACATTCTTGCAATGCACATTCCTAATCAAAAACTCAGTTTTTCTATATTTACAGCAGGAGATGGGAACATTATCTTGATTTAATTTTTAAATAATTCAGGTTTCAAGAGTTCACACTTCGATATTGCTTGATACTTATAGCAGGTTTGGCATGCTGTTCCGGGAGAGAACCCGGAGCTCGGAGATAATTGAGCCCAGGGCTCCCGCCTGGTCGATGAGCATGTAAGGGGGTCTGAGTTCTGGTAGTTCTCGAGAGCTCCCAGAGGAAAAGGGGGAAATGGGGCAGATGGAGGGGATTCTTCAAAAATGAAGATAAGTGAAATGGGCTATTTATTGTAGGTTTGGATTAATCTGATTGGTTTATCGATGATCATCACATGCTCTTTTCGAAATTACTTCATAAAACGTCAATTAAGGAAAAAAAATATATATAAAAGTCAATAACTTTTACCCATAGTGTATTTTTGACTACTGCCACAAATATACCCATGCTTCAGAACTGATGCATAATTGAAGCTGTTTTGTAATCCAGGGTCACATTTGTACATCTATTGATATCTATGATTTTGTCCAAAAATATTTTAATTAGTTTAATTATATTTTTAATAAGTCCAATTTATGGCTAATTTTATGAGTATTCTACAGTTAAATAGAAGAGTTTACCATTTTTAATCCATTCAGCCAATCTTCGGGTCTGGCAGGAGCATTTTTAGCTTACCTTAGCATAGTGAATTGAATCAGATTAGACCATTAGCATCTCGCCCCAAAAATGATTTTAAAATTTTTTGATTATTTTTCAAATATTTTTAATATTTAAAGCTTGATGCTGTGTTATATCATTGCACCGGTACAATCGTCATGGTACAGCAGTAAAGTTCCTTGATTATTACGCCAGAACGAGAGTAGAGTTCCTAGCCGTATTAGCCTAGAAAATACCAACTTTCCATTTCTGTCAGTCTTTGTTTACAATGTAATTACAGAAAAGTCAAGCTTTAAATAAAGTTTTTAAAACATGATCAAAACTCTGGTCATTTTAAAATGAGATGCTAATGGTCTAATCCGATTCAATGATCTATGCTAAGCTAAGCTAACAGTGCTCCCGACAGACCCACAGATTGTCTGAACGCATTAAAAAAATAGTAAAAATCAAGTTTAACTTAAGGGAAGTTGAAAAATGAGCAAAAAAATGTGGAGTGTTCAATCATTCAATACAAATTTTACAACCTTATAACTGCTGGCAACCCAGTCACCACTTATTTTTCAGAAAAACATTGCTTGGAGTAATCCACTTTCAACCCAGAATAAAAATTCAACACAAGCCGTTGCATATAAAACAAGCCGATACATTTATTGATGCATTTGAGTTATGAATTAGCCGCTGACTGAACTGTAACCCAATCATAATGCATTCCTATGAAGAAAACAGACCTCCAGCCAGAGTTTCAAAAGTCCATATCCGTTAACCTGCCTTCATCCCTCACAACAAAAACCATGTTTCGGCTAATTAACATTTTACAGCGACTGTCCCATAAACATGACAAACAGCAGTAAATTTACACCGCCGTACACTCCGCAACCTTCAACCATATTCCACAAGCGCATAAATCACGGCTGTTTTTTGGTTTCCGCAAATGCGCATCGCTGGAAGTACACGCAGAGGCTGGCAGAACACCAAAAGGCAGACGAGAGGTCATTCAAACCACCATAAATAAAACATTTACGCTCGGCTTTCAGCAGGAGACGCCATTTACACTGTAAGCTGTACGCATTATAATATTTAATCACCCCTGCTAACCTGCGCTAAATGAGTCCGTTTCACTGTAAACACAAGTTAGGCTGTAAACTCGTCTGTGGGAGTGATATTTACAAGGTTTGTTGATGTGGTCGAAAAGGGTTTGTGATTCGTTTAGTCAACAGCATTTTTATTGGATGTAACGGAAACGTTTAACAGGCACCGTTGATTTTAATGTACAAGTAGTTGTCGTCGAACATTTATAGCGTCTGTATTTCTTTCTTATAATGATTTAAAAATGATCTTAAAGGGATAGTTCACCCAGAAATTGCTTCATTTTTTTAAGCTATTCTCCCTCGTGGGGTTTTTAAGCATAAGTTTATGAACAAAAGAAAGAAGATATTTTGAAAAATGATCCAAATAAATGCTTAAAAACAATGCTGGTGGCTTCTGCTGTCATTTCATAGTCAAGCATTCTTAAAAATAACTTATTTTGTGTTTAACAGAAGACAAAAAATCTGAAATATGCTTTGAACAAGTAAAGGGTGAATAAATAATGACATATTTAATTTTTGGGTGAACAATCCCTTGAACTATTCCACTTTTTATTGTAAATAGGCTCATTTTACGACTCCCCTTGAGTTAAACTGTTGAGTTTTACCATTTTTTAACCCATTCAGCAAATCTTCATGTCTGGCGGAGCACTTTTAGCTTAGCTTAGCATAGTGAATTGAATCGGATTAGACCATTAGCATCTCGCCTCAACAATCATCAGATTTTTGATCATTTTTAAAATATTTAAATATTTAAAGCCTGATGCTGCGTAATATCATTGTGTCTGCTGCAAACATGGTACAGCAGTAAAGTTCCTTGATTATTACACCAAAATGAGAGTATAGTTCCTAACCTTATTAGCCCAGATAATACCAACATTTCATTTTTTGTCAGTCTTAGTAAGCTTTCAATAAAAAAACGATCAAATCTTTAGTCATTTTTGAATGAGACGCTAATGGTCTAATCCGATTTAATGATCTTTGCTAAGCTAAGCTAACAGTGCTTCCGCCAGACCCTGAGAATGTCTAAATGGGTTCAAAAATGGTAAAAATCAACAAGTTTAACTTTAGGGAAGTGGAAAAGGTGGAGAGTTCCTTTAAGACATGTACAACCATTTAATACAAATTTTACAACTCCCTTAGAATTAAACAGTTGAATTTTACCATTTTTGAATCCATTCAGCTGATCTTTGGATCTAGCAGAGCACTTTTAGCTTAGCTTAGCATAATGAATTGAATCGGATTAGACCATTAGCATCTCATTCAAAAATGACCAGATTTTTGATAATTAAATTTTTTTTTTTATATTTAAAGCTTGATGCTGTGTAATATCATTGCGCCTGCTGCAATCATGGTACAGCAGTAAAGTTCTTTGACTATGATGTCAGAAAAAGTATAGATCCTAGTCATATCAGCCTAGAAAATACCAACTTTTCATTTCTGTCAGTCTTTATTTACAATGTAATTACAGAAAAGTCAAGCTTTCAATTTAAAAATGATCAAAACTCTGGTCATTTTTGAATGAGATGCTAACGGTCTAATCCGATTCAATGATCTATGCTAAGCTAAGCTAACAGTGCTCCCGCCAGACCCGGAGATTGGCTAAATGAATTCAAAAATGATAAAAACATCAACAAGTTTAACTTAAGGGAAGTTGAAAATGAGCAAAAAAAGGTGGAGCGTTCCTTTAGGACATGAACAATTTTACAACTCCCTTAGAGTTGAACAGAGGAGTTTTACCAATTCAGCAAATTTCTAGATCTGGAAGTTCGTTTTTAGCTTAGCTTAGCATAGTTGATTGAATCGGATTAGACCATTAGCATCTCATTCAAAAATGACCAGATTTGTGATATTTAAAGCTTGATCCTGTGTAATATTATTGTGTCTGCTGCAACCATTGTACAGCAGCAACATTCCTTGAAAATTATGCCAGAATGAGAGTATAGTTCCTAACCGTATCGACCTAGAAAATACTAACATTTCCTTTTCTTAGTACAGAAGATTCACAGTCTTACTACATGATGTAACTACAGATCAGTGAAACTTTAAATAAGAAAATGATCAAAACTCATTATTGAGCACAATGCTAACGGTCTAATCTGATTCAATGATCTATGCTAAGCTAAGCTAAAGTACTTCCGTCAGACCCGGAAATTGTCTGAAATGATTTAAAAATGCTAGAAATCAACAAGTTTACCTTTAGGGAAGTTGTGCAATGAGCCTTTTTTTAAAAAGGTGGAGTGTTCCTTTAAGACATGAACCGCCATTCAATACAAATATCCATATAGCTTAATTCTGACGTCGTAGCGAGTACCATCAGAAGATAGCAGCAGTTATTGAGCCACTAGCTGCGTCGATGATAAAAAAAAATCATTAATTCGTTAAGAAAACTGGGCGCCTATCAGCTCTTAATAATATAATCTCATTTCATCGTCCCTTTCAAAAAAACAAACTACACTTGAAAAAAAAGATCTACATGAACTCATCCTGGTACAAAAACCAATAGTGTAATAAAAATAGGGGTAGAGTGTAAATATATATTCATATTTATACATTTCTAGATGTATTTACAGGAAAGGAGGTCAAGTCAGATGAACCCGTTGGTAAAAATACATTCGGGCGGACCATTTAAGTGGATCTCAGTTTGTTTCGTAACGATTTGGATGCTAAAATAAACAGCGATAAAAAACATCAACGCTCCCAATGGTCGTCAATCTGGAGATCATACAGTGTCGCATGTATTTGAGTTTTGAGAACATTTGAGTACCGCTTTCTGTCCTCCAGTGTTTCAGGAGCAGTGATAGTCCGTATTTCAAGCACTCGAACTCTTGGCGGTTTTGTGTGCAGCTGTATGTGTTTCTCCCAGAGTTCATGAGTCTGCACACACATACACACACACGGAGTAAATGAGTCCTCAGCGCTTTTTAAAGGCCACTCCTCGGTTGGGATGGGGTGGGAATTTGGGCAAACAGGGCTCATCGGCTCCGGCGTCATGAGAAAACACTGAGTCTTCACCTGAGGAGCAGGTGGAGCTGCGAGTGTCCGGGAAGTTTGGAGAAAACTGGTCCAGAGATACGGACAGGTCCAGATACTCCTGAGGATGGAATATGTAGAGTGGGGTTTTTTTTTTAAATGACAGCAGGATTTATTATAATATTATTATTAAACATAATCTTTTGCATTTATTTTAATAAAAGAAAGCTTTTATAACAACAATTTTATTAATAATGATAACAGCATTTAAAAGTTTATTATTTTTGTATAATAATATTAATGACTATTTTATTATACAATAAACCATTAAACTAATTTATAATAATTTATTATTATTAATTATTTCCTTATGAAGGATATGACATATTATCATTACCACTATTATTATTATTATTATTATTATTATTATTATTAGTAGTAGTATTATTATTATTATCATCCAATAACAAAGAATAAAAAACTATGTAAACAATATAAATTATAATAATACTTAATAATAATATTAATAATGATAATAATAATAATAATAATAGTAATAATAATAATAAGAAGAAGAAGAAGTAGAAGAAGAAGAATCTGATTGTAATAATAATAAAAATAAGTACAATAATTATTACTAATTATAAATAATAATAAAAATATTTTTAATAATAATGTTAATGACTATAAAAACATAACTAATTTACAATAATTTATAATTATTTCCTTATGAGGGATATCACATATTATCGTTACCACTATTACTATTATTATTATTATTCAATGTTAAATATATAATTATAACAACTATGATAAATATAAATTATAATTATACTTAGCACAAGAAACTTATAGTAATAATAATAATAAAAGTACAATAATTATTACTAATTATAAATAAAATATTATAATAGTAGTTAGTAACAACAATAAATTATTTTTAATGAAGGTTTAAAATAAAATACAGGACTGCTGTTCAACAATAAAAAATGTATAAGTAAATAAAATAAAATAAAATATTCCTGAACAATAACATTATAAAAATCTACTAAAATATTTATTATTTTTAATAATTCAATAGTTTAATAATAATAATAATAACTACTAATTCTAAAAAATAATAATACATTATTTTTTAAATAATAATAATAATAATAATAAAAATAAGTACAATTTTCATTACTAATTTAAAATAATAATAATAACAAAAATAAAATAATAATAATATTCCTGAACAATAACATCACAAAAAGCTACTAAATAATGAATTATTTTTAATAATCCAATAGTTCAATAATAATAATAATAATAATAATAATAATAATAATAATAATAATAATAATAATAAATTGTTAATAATAATACCAATTAATTATAAATATTAATAATAAATAAATGTATTAAAAATAGTAATAATCCTGAACAATAACATTACAAAAAAATCTACTAATAAATTATTTTTAAAAGTTAAATAGCTCAATAATAATAATAATAATAATAATAATAATAACTACTAATAGTAAATAATACATTATTTCTTAATAATAATGTAAAATAACGCAACTGCTGTTCAATAATAATAATAATAATAATAATAATAATAATAATAATAACAACGTTTTGACAATTACATTAATTACAAAAATAAACATTTAAAAATGAAAATCTATTTACATTTTTCTAATTACAACAACAAACAACACATGATTATTAAATCTCCTACAGTATATATTAATATCAGTAGAAGTAGTATTATAGTTTTATCATTATAGTTATGATAATATATTCTGAACAACAAAAGCAAAGTATTGTGTAATGTATCGTACAATAATAACAATTATTTCAAAATTATTATTTTGTATTTTTACAGCTGTCCTGCATTAGAATAAAAATACAACAACAGAAAAACAACAACACAATTATGATCAGCACTGAAAGCTGATTGGTGGATTATATGCTGCTGTTCAGCAGGAGCTCACCTGATTGGACGTCATGGAGAGGGTGCGGTCCAGATCCTCCACCAGCTGTTTAAAAGTGGGTCTCTGAGACGGGACGGCGTGCCAACAATCTCTCATCATCATATACCTGCGAAACAACCATAATGAGCCACTCAAATCTCTGTCATCAAGTCAAATCATTAAAGAAAAGCTATTATGCCTCTAGAGTGTCCCTAGAGTGTGTGTGTGAAGTTTCAGCTCAAAATACATCACAAATATTGTTTTATAACTCTTTGAAACTGACCATTTTAGATGGTAATCCTAATTGTGCCGTTTTGGTGACTGTCGCTTTAAATTCAAATGAGATTGTGCGCTTTTTAAAAGAGGGCGGGGCTACAAATGCCTATGTGTCAGCATAGTGGCAGATTCAAAAACAAGACTAACATCCTATGCTAATAAGAGAGACATGGTCACTAGTGGGCGGGGCTTTCCCCTCTGATGACACGTACAAAGGGAGAATGTCAATCAAAGTGTTTCTGCAGACTGTTTTAATCAAGTGTGATTAAAAAAAAACTGAATTAATACATTTTTACCATTAGAAGCAGATTATATTCACATACTCTTACCACACAACTGTGTTTAAACCCCTTATAAAAGTGATTTTTGCATAATAGGTGCCCTTTAAAAGCAGTCTTACAGCTCATGTGTGCATGTGGAGGGTCGGTCCATGCGGTGTCCTTCCTTCAGCAGCTTGAAGAGCTCCTCGACGGGAACGCCGGGGTACGGAGAGCCCCCCAGAGTGAAGATCTCCCACAGCAGCACCCCAAAAGACCAGCTGAGATCAACAACACACGAGAGTTATTATTTATGAAAGCATGTGTATGTGAGAGATGTGCAGAGAATGCGTGTTCAGACGTACACGTCACTCTGATGGGTGTAAATGCGGTCAAACAGAGCTTCGGGAGCCATCCATTTCACCGGCAAACGACCCTGAAAAACACAAACGCTCAGTTACGTTCACAACTCAATAACAGAATCTGTTTTACAACATTTAAACAACTCAATAACTCAGAACTAATATCTGCTTTGAAAAAATGAAACTATCAAAACCTGCTGGGATGAAATTACACATGCTGTAAACATACACTCACTGGCCACTTTATTAGGTACACCTGTCCAACTGCACATTAACGCAAATTTCTAATCAGCCAATCACATGGCAGCAACTCAATGCATTTAGGCATGTAGACCTGGTCAAGACGATCTGCTGCAGTTCAAACTGTGCATCAGAATGGGGAAGAAAGGTGATTTAAGTGACTTTGAACGTGGCATGGATGTTGGTGCCAGACGGGCTGGTCTGAGTATTTCAGAAACTGCTGATCTACTGGGATTTTCACGCACAACCATCTCTAGAATTTACAGAGAATGGTCTGAAGAAGAGGGAATATCCAGTGAGTGGCAGTTCTGTGGGCGCAAATGCATTGTTGATGCCAAAGGTCAGAGGAGAATGGCCAGACTGGTTCCGGCTGATAGAAAGGCAACAGTAAGTCAAATAAGCACTCGTTACAACCGAGGTCTGCAGAAGAGCATCTCTGAACACACAACACGTCCAACCTTGAGGCGGATGGGCTACAGCAGCAGAAGACCACACTGGCACCACTCCTGTCAGCTAATAACAGGAAACTGAGGCCACAATTCACAC
This sequence comes from Danio aesculapii, assembly GCF_903798145.1. Lineage (NCBI taxonomy): Eukaryota > Metazoa > Chordata > Actinopteri > Cypriniformes > Danionidae > Danio > Danio aesculapii. Next base: position 3,150,951 of record NC_079442.1, on the reverse strand, counting down.
AGGCTCACCAAAAGTGGACAATAGAAGATTGGAGAAACGTTGCCTGGTCTGATGAGTCTCCATTTCTGCTGCCACATTCAGATGGTCGGGTCAGAATTTGGCATCAACATGAAAGCATGGATCCATCCTGCCTTGTATCAACTGTTTAGGCTGGTGGTGGTGGTGTAATGGTGTGGGGGATATTTTCTTGGCACACTTTGGGCCCATTAGTACCAGTTGAACATCATGTCAACGCCACAGCCTACCTGAGTATTGTTGCTGACCATGTCCATCTCTTTATGACCAGTGTTGTGCCAGTTACTTCCAAACTGTAATACATTACAGATTACTTATTACTGTGATTTAAAAGTAATCCCTTACCTTACAATATTACTGTCTCAAAATTGTAATATGTTACATTACTCTTATATTACTTTTTAGTTACTTTCACCAAAATAACTACAGAATTAGAACTTAACATTCTAAAATTACTAAATGTACTGCAGAGCATTTTACATCCAGTAGAAAGCGATATGATGTAGCAGAATGACGGTGACCTATCCAGGCTACTAACAATATAGTATATATTTGGCAATGTGAAGGCTCAAGACAATGCAAGAAAGGATAAGAGCCAGAATCACAAATGATCAAAGTCTGTTGAAAGTATGGTAAAGGTAAAGTGATTATCTGGCAATATCTGTGAATAGCTTGGCTACTTTCATATTAGACACAACAGGCCTATATGTAAACTCCAATGCCATGACCAGATGCATTTTTTTCTTAATCTTGCCATTATTCTATTCACTTTAAATTCAGGTTCACAACACAAAACTGTCATGCACAAAGTGAGCTTTCTCAATATAATGCTCGTGCACCGATTTCCTCTGTGGACAAAACTGCTTGTGAGCTCTCAAATATACGCTGCTCGCGTGCAAATTTTCTCATGCTCTCTCAAATATGCACTGCTCACGCACAAAATTTCTTGTGCGCTCACAGTACACTACTTGCTCAGTGAGATTATATGCAGACTCACAATTTGTGTCTTGTGTTCCCTCTTCCTTTCATGCTTTTTGATATAATTTATATTTGTACACTATTTATTAACAATAACCAAAATACTAAAATAGACTTACATATACAATTTTTAATCTAATCCACTAAAACCTTTTTTGTTGTTTGTTATATGATGAAATATTTCCAATTTTAAACACTTAAGACACAGAGAAAAGAAGTTGAATGCAAAGAATACATTTTTAAAAAACATTTATTAAACATCCAAAAGGTGCACCATACTAATCAAATAAAACAACATTTCAACAAAAATATAACGAATGCAAGCAGAAATGTAACCGATAAAAATAGGGGAAAAGTTGATGAGGTATTATAGCCTACTGAACTATTCACTCCTCAAATAAATCTCACTATCAGTCCCATTTTATCATGGCAAATAAAATAAATTGAACACGTCTGTTGTCTTCCACATTGCTGATGAGATTGTGGAGGACATTTTCCCTGTCATGTACAGTGTTTTGAACAGTTCTACAGTAAAGTACTTCAATAATCAGTTGTGCTAATACTAGTTGCTATGGTAACACAAGCGTAATATAAACAAATTACCCAGTGCTGTAGTTTTTTTTTTTTACAATATAGGGTATACTATACTACAATTCACCACACTTTACTGTAGTAAAACTACACTTTGTATTTCATTTTATCAGTTCACTATTCTTAATACTACAGTATGCTGAAGCATTCATTAACAAATTGTAAATAATACTAGCCTAAAACATAGGCAGTATATCTAACACTCAAAAACACAAGTATTTATTATAGAATTTATCATAACCTTTTAGTGTTTCGTGTATTGCTAATAAATACCGTAGCAATATATAAACCATATCAACATTCTTGGGATAACCAATTGAACAGGAGGATCTCTGGAGAGCAAAAGCACGAAAAGAAGAGGACACATGAGGCACAAAATGTGAGTCTGCATCATCTGATGGAGCCAGAGCAGATCATTCGCACGTGAGCAGCCGTGTTTTGAGTGCGCGCGACTGCGAAAAAAAATTGCGGTCGAGTTGTCCACGAACAGAGAATTACATGAATGCGCTCTTGTAAAACTGCGCTTATGACTGTTGTCAGTGAAATAACGCCATATGCACATACGTCCATCTCGCGAATGTACCGTCTTCTGTTCATCTATTTTGCCGCTCTTCCGCTGCACGTCAGGGCTTGACCTTACTGTGAACCGGGCTGAGCCAATAGCCTCGGACCTCGAGCTCAGAGGCTGAAATCATTCCGCGTTCAAAGTAAAAAAGTTCCAATAGCCAGAGGGATATTAATGACAACACGCGCATATATTCACTAACCACGAACAGAAAATAGAACTTACTTGCGGTATTTTTTATTTGGTAATGTCTTGCGGGCGAAAAGTTTGTTGTAACGCACGCGTTACTGAACATGTACCGAGTAAAATATTACTGAAAATGTATAAGTAATGCCTTACACTACTGCGTTACTGGAAAATGTAATACATTACTGTAATACATTACTTTTGTAACGCATTACTCCCAACACTGTTTATGACCACAGTGTACCCATCTTTTGATGGCTACTTCCAGCAGGATAACGCACCATGTCATAAAGCATGAATCATCTCAGACTAGTTTCTTGAACATGACAATGAGTTCACTGTACTCAAATGGCCTCCACAGTCACCAGAACTTAATCCAATAGAGCACCTTTGGGATGTGGTGGAACGGGAGATTTGCGTCATGGATGTGCAGCCGACAAATCTGCAGCAACAGCGTGACGCTATCATGTCAATATGGAGCAAAATCTTTGAGGAATATTTCCAGCACTTGTTGAATCTATGCCACGAAGGATTAAGCCAGTTCTGAAGGCAAAAGGGGGTCCGACCTGGTACTAGTAAGGCGTACCTAATAAAGTGGCCAGTCAATGTATACATATATGATGTGAAAACACAGTGCTGTAACAGACTCATTTCTAGTTATGGAAATCCCTAAGGGGAGCCCAACAAGTTATTAGGTGCAGAGGTCAGACACCTTATCACAAAGGACTATGCACAATGTATATTGTTTTCCCTTAATAATAAAAAAACCTTCATTTCAAGACTGCAGGATGTATTTACTTGTGTTTGACTAATATTTAAATTAGTTTGATGACCTGAAACTTTAAAGTGTGACAAATACAGACAGACAGACAGACAGACAGACAGACAGACAGACTATCTATGGATGGATAGATGGATAGATAGATAGATAGATAGATAGATAGATAGATAGATAGATAGATAGATAGATAGATAGATAGATAGATAGATAGATAGATAGATAGATAGATAGATAGATAGATAGATAGATAGATTCATCCTGAAATCTTACATTGGTGGTCTTCTTGTAGTAATCAATATGATGGATGTCTCTGGCCAGGCCGAAGTCTGCGATCTTCATAACGTTATCTTCCGTCACCAGCACATTACGAGCGGCCAGGTCTCTGTGAATACACTACAACAGAGCAGACGGATGAGCATTAATCAATCGCATGTTCATTTGCCTAAAATGAGTGCCGTGTTTGAGATGCCCACCTTCTTGGATGCGAGGTACTCCATTCCTCGGGCCACCTGATATGCGCAGGACACCAGATCTTTAATGGACATGTTCTCCACGGGCACCTGGTCAGGGTTATAGCAGTACTCCATCCCTGGTGGTCGCCGCACGCGCAGATACTCTCGCAGATTACCTTTAGCAGCAAACTCCACGATGACGTACAGCGGACCTGATAATGACATTTCAGACGCACAATACAACACACAGGGTCATAAACACTCTGTGGTGTAAACTAAGGAGTTAGAAGTACTCAAATTACTGTCATTGACTAGTTTTTCTCACAAATGACACTTTATTCATTGATTTTCCTTCGGCTTAGTTCCCTATTTATCAGAGGTCACCATTTTTAACTATTTCTGTGTATGTATACGCAGCGAATGCAACCCAGTACTGGGAAATACCCATACACTCTCACATTCACACTCAATCTAATGCATCCTTAGAAACAAATCAAACCATTCACTAATTTTCCTTTGGCGTAGTCTATTATTTATCAGAGGTCGCCACAGTGGAATGAACCACCAACTATTTCAGCATACGTTTCACCCAGCGGATGTCCTTCCAGCCACAATACAGTACTGGGAAACACCCATACACTCTCACATTTACACAATCATACACTACAGCCAATTATTGTCTTACCCAATTCCCCTATAGTGCATGTGTTTGGACTGTTGGGGAAACCGAAGCACCCAGAGGAAACCCACACCAACACGGGGAGAACATGCAAACTCCACACAGAAATGCCAAATGACCCAGCTGGGACTCGAACCAGTGACCTTCTTGCTCTAAGGCGGCAGTGCTAACCACTGAGCCACCGTGCCGTCCTAATTGCATTTAAAAGTATATAAAAATGTGTACTTTTACTTAAGTACATACTTAGTGTACATTATCTGTACGGTTTTAAGTAGGTCAATAAACGATATCCTATCGCAGTGTTTCCCAACCCTGTTCCTGGAGGCACACCAACAGTTCATGTTTTGGATGTCTCCCTCATCTGACCCGGAGTCTCTTCTAACGTTCTGATGAGTTGTTTCAGGTGTGTTTGATTAGGGAGAGGATGAAAATGTGTACTGTTGGCGTGCCTTCAGGAACAGGGTTGGGAAACTGCATTAGAAGAGACTCCAAAGCCTGAAGTTAATGGGTCAGATGAGGGAGACATCCAAAACATGAACTGTTGGTGTGCCTCCAGGAACAGGCTTGGGAAACACTGTCCTATCGAATGGCGACAAAATTTAAGCCGATAACGATGATAGTCTCTGGACTTCTATACTTCATATTGATCCAATCACATTGATCCAATATGCAACAATAGGAATATATATATTAGCTGATATTTCCGGCCGCTATTGTTGATTTATTTTTAGATCAAATTAAAAATACGCAGAGAGAGCTTTACTATATTTACAAGAAAGATTTACTAGAATAAGATTACAATATCAGAAAATAACTCTGGTATCTATAGCATCTATAACACCAATAGTACAAAACTTTACATAGAAATATTATTACAAAAATATTTCATAAGCATATATAATCTTAAGGGTATAACCTGTAAAATTATAATCTAAAGAGTTTAAGTGGCGCAGAGGATAGCACGATCGCCTCACAGCAAGAAAGGTCGCTGGTTCGAGCCTCGGCTGGGTCAGTTGGCATTTCTGTGTGGAGTTTGCATGTTCTCCCCGCGTTTGCATGGGTTTCCTCCAAAGTCCAAACACATGCGCTATAGGTGAATTGGGTAAGCTAAAAGTGTCCATAGTGTATGAGTGTGTATGGATGTTTCCCAGTGATGGGTTGCAGCTGGAAGCGCATCCGCTGCGTAAACATTTTCTGGATAAGTTGGCGGTTCATTCCGCTGTGGCGACCCCTGATTAATAAAGGGACTAAGCTGAAAATGAATGAATGAATGACTGAATGAAGTTCAAGTTAGTGGAAAATTACACAAATGCCAGTGGTACAGTTTGGGGGAAATTTTTTTATTTTTATTATATTTATTATTATTTTAATGCTGAATATTTTTCTATTTAAAAAATATATATATATATATATAAATAATTAAAACATTAGTTTTAATAACATACATTAAAGTATTCTGTAATTACTGATCTGTAGAAAATGCAACAAGTATATTTGTGTGTATGTATATATGCTGTCAATTACCAGTTCTTCAGAATATTATATTATATACTGTATTTCTGTATATTATACTGTATATTATAGAAAACTGTCATTTGCAAAAATCTGAGAATTTTCAGTCTGATCACATGATCGTACAGAAATCAATCTAATTATTATCATTTTTTATTTCTATGTATTTGTAGATTATTTTTATCAAACTAAATGCTTCTTAATATGATTGTGGAAACCATAATATGCAATTTTTAAAGATTGTTTAATTTACATTTTGACAAATATTGACAAAAGAACAACATTTACTTCAATGCTTTTGCATTCTAGTCTGTATTTTAAATAAAAATAAACATTCTTGTAATTCTTTGTCATTTTGTAAGCTTGATCAATCTAATGCATCCTTAGAAACAAATCAAACCATTCATTAATTTTCTTTTGGCTTAGTCTATTATTTATCAGACTATATAACTATTTCAGCATACGTTTTACCCAGCGGATGCCCTTCCAGCCACAATCCAGTACTGGGAAACACCCATACACTCTCACAGTTACACACTCATACACTACGGCCAATTTAGTTCATCCAATTCACTTGGCGCACGTGTTTGGGCTGTGGGGGAAAATGGAGCACCCTGAGGAAACCCACGCCAACACGATGAGAACATGCAAACCCCACACCGAAATGCCGACTGGCCCAGCCGGGACTCGAACCAGCGACCTTCTTGCTGTGAGACGATAGTGCTAACCACTGAGCCACTGTGCCACACCCAAAACAAACCCAAGCAAAAAAAAAAACTACTAACCTCAATGGCTTAAAATGTAAAGTACATAACTCACAAAGGAAATAAAAACAATGCTTTAATCAACATGAGAATGGCCTTGAAGGGGTTTTAGCTCATTGATTTATGTGTGGCTAAATAAGGACACAAGGTTACATTTATTATGTGAAATCCCAATAGCTGGACTGATGACAACATCCTGTCCTTTTGAAGACAAAAAGCAGCGCAGCTAACAAATCGATTCCGAAAGATGAAATGATTTACGCCTGCGCTGCATTATCTCGAAACGTTTCCGCCCGTCTCTAACTCACCGTCTTGTGTGCAGGCTCCCAGCAGGTTGATGATGTTCTTGTGTTTGCCAATAATCTTCATCATCTCCATCTCAGAGATCAGGTCTGACAGGTCCTTCTCCGTGGCGTCCGCTAGGAAAGCAACACATGTTTGACTATGAGAGGTCATGAAATGTTGGATGTCCGATTATTACAAGTAAACAAAATCACAAAAGATTTAAACCCTAAACATAAGCTAATAAATATTAGTAGGTTATTAATAGTTTATAAGTAAAAAGTGAACTTGAGTGATGGAATTTACAAATGATTTCAGGCGTTTACTTGCTAAAAAAAAGAGGGCAGAAATCATGACCAGCATCAGAATAAACACACGGCTCTGCTCTGGACTCACGAGCTCAGACACGAGAACACACACGCACACCGACGGCAGATAACACTTACATTTGAGCATCTTGACGGCCACTTTGGTGATTCTATTGGGTTTGTCTTTATCCATTCCCATCGCCTCAGCCATCATCACCTGCCCAAAGCAACCCTCACCAAGAGGCTTCCCGAGAACCAGCCTGAACACACACACACACACGCACACGCACACACACACCATATTAACAACACTCTACAATCATCTGTATTTGGATCGATGGATATTTTTATTGGATGTGTTGGATTTGATTGATTGATTGGGTGGATATCTTGGATTTGATTGGTTGATTGGGTGGATATCTTGGATTTGATTGGTTGATTGGGTGGATATTTTGGATTTGATTGATTGATTGGGTGGATATCTTGGATTTGATTGGTTGATTGGGTGGATATCTTGGACTTGATTGGCTGATTGGGTGGATATCTTGGACTTGATTGGCTGATTGGGTGGATATATTGGAATTGATTGGCTGATTGGGCGATAGCTTGGATTTGGTTGGTTGGTTTGTTGGATGGTTGGACGGATGGATGGAAGGAAGGATGAATGAACGAATGGATGGATGGATGGATGGATATGTTGGATGGATGAATGGATAGATGAATGGATAAATATGTTGGAGGGATGGATGGATGGATATGTTGGATGGATGGATGGATGGATGGATGGATGGATGGATGGATGGATGGATGGATGGATGGTTGGATGGATGGATGGATGGATGGATGGATGGATGGATGGATGGATGGATGGATGGATGGATGGATGGATGGATGGATGGATGGATGATGAATATCTTGGATGTTTATGTTAGATGGATGGATATGCTGGATGGATGGAGGGAATGTGTTGGATTGGGATGGATGAATGTATTGATGGATGGATGGATATGATGGGTTGCGATTGGGGATAAAGGGATAGATAGGATGCATGGATGGATGGATGGCTGGCTAACTTGGTTGGTTGGTTTGTTTGATTGTTGGAAGGATGAATGGATTGATTTGTTGGAAAGATGGATTGATGGATATGTTGGATGGATGGATATGTTGGGTGGATATGTTGGATGGATGGATGGATGGATATCTTGAATGTATAAGTTGAATGGATAGATGGATTGATGTATGTGTTGGATTGGGTTAGATCAATGGATGGATATGATGGATTGGGGATGAATGGATGGATAGGATGGATATGTTGGATGGATAGATGGATGGATGTGTTGGCTTGGGATAGAAGAATGGATGGATATCATCCATAGTGGGGAGTGGGATTGGGAATGAATAGACGGCTATGGTGGTTGGTTGGATTGTTGGATGGTTGGATGGATGGATGGATGGATATGTTGGACAGATATAGTTAGATGGATGGATAATTTAGATGGATGGATGGAGGGATGGATATGTTGGATGGATGGACTGATATGTTGAATTGATGGACAGATATGTTGGATGGATGGACAGATATGTTGGATGGATGGACTGATATGTTGAATTGATGGACAGATATGTTGGATGGATGGACTGATATGTTGAATTGATGGACAGATATGTTGGATGGATGGACTGATATGTTGAATTGATGGACAGATATGTTGGATGGATGGACCGATATGTTGAATTGATGGACAGATATGTTGGATGGATGGACCGATATGTTGAATTGATGGACAGATTTGTTGGATGGATGGACCGATATGTTGGGTGAATGATTGGATGGATATTTTGGATGGCTGGATGGATGGATGGACATTTTGGATAGATATGTTGGATGGATGGATGAATGGATGGATGGATGAATGCACTGTATTGTCAATGTATATGGAGTTTGCTGTGTGTTACCTGTCTCTTTGCACCTCCCAGCGTGGGTCCTGGGGCAGCTCGTATTCAGAGACCCCTGAGAGCATCGGGGAGCCGCTGGAGGACAGACGAGACGGACGGACCAACAGCCCACCCGAATGCATAGATGAACTGGAGTCCACAGACACCTGCACAAAACACCTACAGCTTACTCTCCATACAACACAGCAAAAACACACACACTGAAGGGGATCTAGTGCACTGATGGGTGTAAAGACGTTGCTTACTCTGGTGGGACATTTATAGACACGAATAAAGAGAGATTATACAATCAACACCACACACTAAAGGAAAATCAATCAAAAACAATCAATTTTTAAGAAACGTAATTAAAGGAACACTCCACCTTTTTAACTCTACTAGACCTAGAGTTTAACAGTTGACTTGAAGAATTTGTGAACCCATTGTTGGAGAAATTAATATATATATATATATATATATATATATATATATATATATATATATATATATTTATTTATTTATTTTTCTTTTCATTAAGCAGTTGTATTTGTATTGCTTAAGGTGATATATAATAACCAAACTTCTTCTCGAGTGAGATTTGCCTTGCATACTAATGAAGCATTTTTGCAGACGTAGATGGAGCTGATAGAAATGCAAAGGCCTGATTGTCTATAATTAACTTAAACCATGCAGCGAAACTTCCTGTGAGCAGAGATGGGTTGAAAATGAACACAGAATATGTGCAGTTGGGAAGTCTTGTGCTTTTGACGTTGTGCAGAGAAATAGCTAAGCTAATTATGCTAAGCTAAGCTAAAAGTGACCCCGCCGGAACAAGAAATCAGCTTAATGGATTAAAAAATGGTTCACTAATTTGAATCTCGGGGAAAAAAAGTGAAACATGAAATCTTGAGTTTGAATTGTTCATTAATTTTATTCAACGCGTAATTCCAAAGCCATATGGCAGCTTCTTAAAATCTGAGTGAAATCAAAAATCTACTATGATTATTTAACTAGCGCATTGCTATTCTATAGGTAAACTATTAATCCGTGCTATAATCTTCAATCAAAGTCTGAGAATTTGCTTCTGCATTTCGATTAACTCCTTCTTTGTTGACATTAGTTTGAAGCTTCAGCCACAACATTCTTAGCCACGCCCATCTTACCAGAAAAAGAGGATGTATGTATGGGTGCGGCCAAAGGAGGACTGGGGAACGACTGACAAGTGACAAATATCACTAAACTCCACCTGTTAATATCAGCTGCATATAAATTTTCGAAGCACAAAATGAAAGTGGTTGCGCACCTCCTGAATGCGACTTTTGCATTGCATTGAGGATACCAGAAATCTGTGAATAGAATTATTCAGTTGTATACAATAAATTACTAATATTTTTGACATTGAAGGACACCCTCTCCAGACCTTTTTTATTGCACACTCATGGAATTGATTAGATATTCCAACACCATTCAGCCAATTTCTGAATGTAATTTTTTGTTTTCTGTTGAACTTTAAATAGTAAAATTATCAAAACTCTTTTTTTGAATGAAATGCTAATGATCTAATCAGATTTAATTCACTATGCTAAGCTGAAACGTACCCCGCCAGAACAAGAAATTAGCTGAATGAATTCAAAAATGGTTCTACAGTTTGACTCTCGGAGAAAAAAAGTGGAGTGTTTCTTTAACATGAAACATGAGTTTAAATTGTTTATTTATTATATTCAACACTTAATTCCAAAGCCATATGGCAGCTTCTTAAAATCAGTGTGAAATGAAAATCTACTATGATTCTTTAACTAGATTTTGCTGGATTTCGATTGGCTCCTTCTTTGTTGACATGGATTGAATGGCTAGATTTGATGGATTGGATGGATGGTTATGTTGGTTGGTTGGATTGCTGGGTGGATGTATGGATAAGCTGGATGGATGGATGGATTGATGGATGAATATGATTGGTGGATAGATATGTTAGATAGATGGGATATGTTGTATGGATGAGTATGATAGATTGGGATTGGGATGGATGGATGAGTGGATGATGGATTAGGATGGATGAATGGATAAATATGATGGATTGAGAATGGATGGATGGATCTCTTTTTTGAATGAAATGCTAATGGTCTAATCCGATTTAATTCATTATGCTAAGCTAAGCTAAAAGTGACCCCACCGGAACAAGAAATCGGCTTAATGGATTCAAAAATGGTTCACTAATTTGAATCTCTAAGAAAAAAAAGTGTTTATTTAACATGAAATCTTGAGTTTGAATTGTTTATTAATTATATTCAACGCTTAATTCCAAAGCCATATGGCAGCTTCTTAAGATCTGAGTGAAATCAAAAATCTACTATGATTTGATTATTTAACTAGCGCATTGCTATTCTATAGGTAAACTATTAATCCGTGCAATAATCTTCAATCAAAGTCTGAGCATTTGCTTCTGAATTTCGATAAACTCCTCCTTTGTTGACATTAGTTTGAAGCTTCAGCCACAACATTCTTAGCCACGCCCATCTTACCAGAAAAAGAGGATGTATGTATGGGTGCGGCCAAAGGAGGACTGGGGAACGACTGACAAGTGACAAATCCCACTAAACTCCACCTGTTAATATCAGCTGCATATAAATTTTCGAAGCACAAAATGAAAGTGGTTGCGCACCTCCTTAATGCGACTTTTGCATTGCATTGAGGATACCAGAAATCTGTGAATAGAATTATTCAGTTGTATACAATAAATTACTAATATTTTTGACATTGAAGGACACCCTCTCCAGACCTTTTTTATTGCACACTCATGGAATTGATTAGATATTCCAACACCATTCAGCCAATTTCTGAATGTAATTTTTTGTTTTCTGTTGAACTTTAAATAGTAAAATTATCAAAACTCTTTTTTTGAATGAAATGCTAATGATCTAATCCGATTTAATTCACTATGCTAAGCTGAAACGTACCCCGCCAGAACAAGAAATTAGCTGAATGAATTCAAAAATGGTTCTACAGTTTGACTCTCGGAGAAAAAAAGTGGAGTGTTTCTTTAACATGAAACATGAGTTTAAATTGTTTATTTATTATATTCAACACTTAATTCCAAAGCCATATGGCAGCTTCTTAAAATCAGTGTGAAATGAAAATCTACTATGATTCTTTAACTAGATTTTGCTGGATTTCGATTGGCTCCTTCTTTGTTGACATGGATTGAATGGCTAGATTTGATGGATTGGATGGATGGTTATGTTGGTTGGTTGGATTGCTGGGTGGATGTATGGATAAGCTGGATGGATGGATGGATTGATGGATGAATATGATTGGTGGATAGATATGTTAGATAGATGGGATATGTTGTATGGATGAGTATGATAGATTGGGATTGGGATGGATGGATGAGTGGATGATGGATTAGGATGGATGAATGGATAAATATGATGGATTGAGAATGGATGGATGGATCTCTTTTTTGAATGAAATGCTAATGGTCTAATCCGATTTAATTCATTATGCTAAGCTAAGCTAAAAGTGACCCCACCGGAACAAGAAATCGGCTTAATGGATTCAAAAATGGTTCACTAATTTGAATCTCTAAGAAAAAAAAGTGTTTATTTAACATGAAATCTTGAGTTTGAATTGTTTATTAATTTTATTCAACGCGTAATTCCAAAGCCATATGGCAGCTTCTTAAGATCTGAGTGAAATCAAAAATCTACTATGATTTGATTATTTAACTAGCGCATTGCTATTCTATAGGTAAACTATTAATCCGTGCAATAATCTTCAATCAAAGTCTGAGCATTTGCTTCTGAATTTCGATAAACTCCTCCTTTGTTGACATTAGTTTGAAGCTTCAGCCACAACATTCTTAGCCACGCCCATCTTACCAGAAAAAGAGGATGTATGTATGGGTGCGGCCAAAGGAGGACTGGGGAACGACTGACAAGTGACAAATCCCACTAAACTCCACCTGTTAATATCAGCTGCATATAAATTTTCGAAGCACAAAATGAAAGTGGTTGCGCACCTCCTTAATGCGACTTTTGCATTGCATTGAGGATACCAGAAATCTGTGAATAGAATTATTCAGTTGTATCCAATAAATTACTAAGATTTTTGACATTGAAGGACACCCTCTCCTGACCTTTTTTAATCGCACACGCATGGAATTGATTACATATTCCAACACCATTCAGCCAATTTCTGAATGTAATTTTTCGTTTTCTGTTGAACTTTAAATTGTAAAATTATCAAAACTCTTTTTTTGAATGAAATGCTAATGATCTAATCAGATTTAATTCACTATGCTATGCTAAGCTAAAACTTACCCCGCCAGAACAAGAAATTAGCTGAATGAATTCAAAAATGGGTCTACAGTTCGACTCTGAGAAAAAAAAGTGTTTCTTTAACATGAAACCTTGAGTTTAAATGGTTTATTTATTATATTCAACACTTAATTCCAAAGCCATATGGCAGCTTCTTAAAATCAGTGTGAAATCAAAAATCTACTATGATTATTTAACTAGATTTTGCTGGATTTCGATTGGCTCCTTCTTTGTTGACATGGATTGAATGGCTAGATTTGATGGATTGGATGGATGGTTACGTTGGTTGGTTGGATTGTTGGGTGAATGTATGGAGATGCTGGATGGACGGATTGATGGATGAATATGATTGGTGGATAGATATGTTAGATAGATGGGATATGTTGTATGGATGAATATGATAGATTGGGATTGGGATGGATGGATGAGTGGATAACGGATATGACGGATTGGGATGGATAAATATGATGGATTGAGAAAGGATGGATGGATCTCTTTTTTGAATGAAATGCTAATGGTCTAATCCGATTTAATTCATTATGCTAAGCTAAGCTAAAAGTGACCCCACCGGAACAAGAAATCGGCTTAATGGATTTAAAAATGGTTCACTAATTTGAATCTCTAAGAAAAAAAAGTGTTTATTTAACATGAAATCTTGAGTTTGAATTGTTTATTAATTATATTCAACGCTTAATTCCAAAGCCATATGGCAGCTTCTTAAAATCTGAGTGAAATCAAAAATCTACTATGATTATTTAACTAGCGCATTGCTATTCTATAGGTAAACTATTAATCCGTGCAAAAATCTTCAATCAAAGTCTGAGCATTTGCTTCTGCATTTTGATTAACTCCTTTGTTGACATCAGTTTGAAGCTTCAGCCACAACATTCTTAGCCACGCCTATCTTACCGTTAGTTTGCTATGAGGGAACAATGCACAAAAGGAAAGCCCCGCCCCCTACTCAATATTCAGTTTCAGTAGGAAGCACATCAACATACTGAAACGAAAGTCTCAGCAACTTCCGGTTAATGCTGATGGTCCAGTCATCCTCGGTATTGGTTGCCAGTGCTGTTGTGGGCCAATCAAATCAGTTCGATTGGAATCCACAAAAAGAAAGCCCCGCCCCTACTCAATATTTAGTTTAATTGGAAGTACATCAACATACTGAAATAAAAGTCTCTGCAACTTCTGGTTCATACAGTCTTTAGATAAACAACATTACAGTTAAATATCTTCCAAACCGTATAATGTTCCTATATGATTGTTGTTTTGTCCCTGAAATCATTAATCCATCAGTATCCACCAGATGCCACAACAAACAGCTGCTGAAATCAGATGTTTGAGTGTTTAGTAGTAAAGATATCAAACCCCCTATCTACTTTCTGTTACCTGTCTGCGCAGGGGGATGCTCTTGGCCAGCTTGTGGACGGCCAGCTGGCTGTTGAAGTCGCTTTTCTTGGCCGAGCTGTGCATCTTGGCCAGAACGGCGGTCCCCACCATCACACAGATGAGGAAGAAGCCCACGCAGTAGATCAGCACCTCCAGGTACGTCTGATTGGGTAGCTGAGTCGGGGGGACGGCTGGATTATAAAAGAAAGGAGCAATGCAGGGTGGCAGAAGGGAAGGGGTGATGATCACCTGTTTATTTACCTTCGAGAGCTGAGAAAACACAGCTATTTATGTGCAAACAAAGTAGGAGATTCTGTACCAGCAGAGCTTGGGGTTTTGGGCGATCTGTCTTCAAATGATATTTGCTATGGGTCTCGCTTTGGTCTTGCAGATGTATTTATATACAGTTGAAGTCAGAATTATTAGCCCTTTTTTTCTTTTTAAATTATTTCCCAAATGATGTTTAACAGAGCAAGGAAATTTTCACAGTATGTCTGATAATATTTTTTCTTCTGGAGAAAGTCTTATTAGTTTTATTTCGGCTAGAATAAAAGCCGTTTTTAATTTTTTAAAACCCATTTTAAGGTCAATATTATTAGCCCCTTTAAGATATATATTTTTTTCGATAGTCTACAGAACAAACTACCGTTATACAATAACTTGCCTAATTACCCTAACCTGCCTAGTTAACCTAATTAACCTAGTTAAGCCTTTAAATGTCACGTAAAGCTGAATACTAGTATCTTGAAAAATATCTAGTCCAATATTATTTACTGTCATCATGGCAAAGAGAAAATAAATTATTAGAGTTATTAAAATATATAAGTTATTAGAGATGAGTTATTAAAATTATTATGTTTAGAAATGTTTTGAAAAAATCTGCTCTCCGTTCAACAGAAATTGGGAAAAAAATTAACAGGGGGGCCAATAATTCTGACTAGTCTGGCTAATCATATGAGCTAAATGTATAAAAACGTCATTGTTAACCACTTTTAGGTTATTGGACACTAAATCTGACATTTTCATTCATACTTTTTGCATGTTATAAATTAAATCACACTGCCTCTGTGTCCGTCCTAAAAGAATTAGAATCTGGTTCTTTTCTGCTTTTCGCATCCCCACAAATGCAGGAGGCAAGTAGTTCTGTACAATTACATAATCTATAGACTTAAAGATATCGGCCTAATTTTTAATATCAGAACGATGACATTAAAAATAGCATTTATCGTCCGATATGGATATGGCCAATACCATATCATGCATCCCTTTCTGCTACTTCCTAGGTTGCCTATGGAAGTGTGTAAATTAATTTTTCATGTTAAGTAATTTTTTTCTCAAAATATATATCATATATTTATATTTACTTAACATTTAAATTGTCCTGGACGTATAAAAAGTGAAAAAAGTAATCACATATGAATGAGCATATTTTTGAGCATGTACTTAAAAGTAATATATATATATATATATATATATATATATATATATATATATATATATATATATATATATATATATATATATATATATATATATATTATATATATATATATATATATATAGGTCAGAATTATTAGCCCCCCTGTTTATTTTTTTCCCCCAATTTCTGTTTAATGGAGAGATTTTTCTTCAACACATTTCTAATCATAATAGTTTTAATAACTCATTTCTAATAACTGATTTATTTTATCTTTGTCATGATGACAGTAAATAATATTAGACTAGATATTTTTCAAGACACTTCTATACAGCTTAAAGTCACATTTAAAGGCTTAACTAGGTTAATTAGGTTAACTAGGCAGGTTAGGGTAATTAGGCAAGTTATTGTATAATGATGGTTTGTTCTGTAGACTATTGAAAAAAAAATTGCTTAAAGGGGCTAATAATATTGACCTTAAAATGGTGTTTAAAAAATTAAAAACTGCTTTTATTCTTGCCGAAATAAAACAAATAAGACTTTCTCCAGAAGAAAAAAATATTATCAGACATACTGTGAAAATTTCCTTGCTCTGTTAAACATCATTTGGGAAATATTTAAAAAAGAAAATAAATTCAAAGTGGGGCGAATAATTCTGACTTCAACTATATATATATATATATATATATATATATATATATATATATATATATATATATATATATATATATATATATATATATACACACACTACTGGTCATAAGTTTGGAGTCAATTTTTTTTTTAAGAAAATTATTCTGTCCATCAAAGCAGCATTTATTAAATGTAAGAATGTTAAATTGTTAAATATTTATTATAATTATAAATAACTGCTTTCTTATTGTATGTGGTTTCAATTAAATTATTACTCCAGTCGATATTACTTTTATTACTATTACAGTTAATAATAATAATTAAGATTACAGTGATTTCAGAAGGATCACGTGACTCTGAAGACGGAGTAATGAAGCTGAAACTATATTTAAATTAAAATAAACTACTTTTGATTATTTTATAGTGCAATATAATGATCAAATTTGGTTATTGTATAGTGCAATAACATTCCATAATTTTTTAATTTTTACTGTACTTTTGATGAAATAAATGCAGCCTTGGTGAGCAGGAGAAGCTTAAATTAAAACATTTAAAGTCCCACTGACCCCCAAACTTTTGACCGGTAATGTTATTTGTTTGTCCAATACAGCCTTTCTTCAGGAATCTTGACGTTTAAATACTGGAAGTCCGAACCAAAACAACAGGATTCTATCATCTGTATTGCACTCTACACTTAAGTACGGTCAAAAACGGTGTGCTTTCTACCAACGCAGTTCCTTTCTCAAGGTGATGCCATAGTTATACAGTATCATACTGATACCAAGTGGCCAAATGCCATTATACAATGTATAGCTCCGACAACTTGATTTAAGTCAGCTCAAAAAGCTAG
Source organism: Danio aesculapii (assembly GCF_903798145.1). Classification (NCBI taxonomy): domain Eukaryota; kingdom Metazoa; phylum Chordata; class Actinopteri; order Cypriniformes; family Danionidae; genus Danio; species Danio aesculapii. Next base: position 3,133,301 of record NC_079442.1, on the reverse strand, counting down.
CAAGTTACCTTTCAATTTTAAGTTGAGTTAACTTTTTTTTTTACAGTACAGGGGGGACCTAGATAAATCTGAATCAACACATGCAATTCCTTATAAAATAACACACAGAAATGCACACACACACACACACACACCAAAAGAAAATCTCATCTAGGGAAGTTGTTGTTTCACGTGAATGGTGCACAGCGAAGAACACAAACTCCTATTGTAGCATCATAATTACTTCTTTCATGGATCGGGTTTCGCGGCACATTCTTCTGCTTATATGACTAGCAGGAGAAGGAAACCGCGGCTCATGATACTTGGCAGCTCTCGCTTCGAGATTAGCCCCCCCAAAAAATGGGCTCGTGTAAACTCATATGAGACATTAAATTTGCAACACAAATACAAATGTAAATGGAGAGGAATGGCTTATCTGGGCGGGCCGACTAAATCTGCGCGGGTGTGCATTTCAGCGAAGGATAAACGGAGAGCTAGGTTATGCGGCTAAAATTACAGGAGAAGTCTGGCTGATACAGATATTTCCTACGAGGTTTGCTTGGTGTTTGTCTGCCCCCGAGGCTCTGCTTCATTATACTGGGTTTCTTTCACGTAGTCCATGCACACACAAAAGAGGCTATTGTATCATGTGGATATGTTTCACGCAGCACACAACAATACGCATGCAAATGCATCTCACTGACAGGTCACTTCTCTTTGGCTTGACTTTTAATGGACAATCATATTTGAATGCTGAAGTGTGAACGTGAAGCTCGAGGGATAGTACTTTATTGGTTGACTGCAACATGCAAATGCAAACAGATCAACATTCAAAGGGGTAGTTCACCTAAAAATGAGCATTTACGATTAATTTAGTCACCCTCAGCTCAACTTTTGTTCTTCAGTAGAACATTATGGAAGATTTAGAGCTGAATCTGTTGTTGTTGGTGATGATATAATGGCAGTGAATAGTGACGGGTTTTTGACATTCAAAATAAACAAGTACAAATAAACCCAAATCAATAATCATGACTCCTATTGACACATTGAGTTCTTACGAAGCCAAACGATCCGTCCGTCTAAGAAATTGAACATTATTTACAATATTATTAGATGTATTAGGTAAGTTACTTTAAAAAAGTAATAGATTACAAAGTACTGACTACTACTGGAAAATTGTAATCTGATTAAATTACTAGTTACTTAATGTAAAAAGTAATCCGATTACTAATTACTTAGTTACTTTTAAAACATACAAAACATGTAAAAATACAAAATAAACTGCAGCTCTTTCAGTAATTCAGTAATATTCACTGAAAAAAGCATTGCAATGGGTTGATCCCAGCAGCCAGTAAACAACAAGAACAGCAGATTCAGCTTGAAATCTTCTATAATGCTCTACTGAGCGAGTAAAATACCACAAACGTCCATGTTTGGGTGAACTATCCCTTTAAGAAGGACATCTGAATGTTGAACGTGTTGCATCTTGATAAACCGAACCGATTTAAATGCATAAATCGATTCTCCCTCTAGGTGAGGCGTTTATCAAAACCTGAGCCGAAGAGGAAGTGATGTCAGCATAGCCCTGCTTATGCTCACAATCAGGCTCTTCGGGATGCCCGTCCAGTGTTCAGGCAAAAAAAAATAAATGTTAATAGGAAACAGGTTAATCTTGAAAAACTCGGAAAGGATTTTATATGATGAAAGTTTATCCTGGAAACAAAGCGTCGCCAAACCACCAGCCGCAATGTGCCGTCTGTTCTCAGTCGCTATTTGTTATGGTTTACGCTTATTCAACTTTATTTGTGTAGTTATGAAGTATAAGGTGAGAATAATTAGCATATATCGTCAATTTGGAAATGCTCATACTGCATTTTTTGTCAGTATATGTATTTTTGTTGATGCTTGGTGTGAAATCAGACAAAAGTAATGTTTGTTTTTCTTCTTCTTTCATTTTACAGTCCAGCCTATAAGCTTCTGCTACACATTTATGTTAACCCTTTACAATAACAGTATATGAGTAATAAGGTATTAATATGTAAACTAAACATTACTTTATTTTGATTAATGATGAGTTAAAGGGTAAATCATTGACTAACATTAACTACAACATGACGCACAAGAGCTGAATAACCAACACAATCCAACGGCAATTCGTAACTTTTTAATTTAGAGGGCTAATTCGTACGATCTAATTCGTACAATTTAGTACGATTTGCTCATCCCCTAATGACGGTTGGGTTTAAGGGTGGGGTTAGGTGCCACGCCTCCTTTTTAAAAGCGTACAATTTCGTACGACTGAACTCGTACGAATTCGTACGAATTAGCCACTAAACTGACAAAACGTAAAATACTTACGTTTTCTCGTGAGATCAGGCTGGAATAACGGCTACCTTAATTACTTGTTAGCACATGTCGTTAATTAATGTATTAATTAACATTTAAATTTGAGCTAAATGTAACCAACATGAAGTCATGATATGTTAATGTATGATTATATCATGACTTTACTTGAAGGGGCACATCATCATTAACTCATCCCTAAACTCCTGTGTTTACACAGTTGATGTCGACTGAGCACTTTTCTATTGTTATTCAGTGTAAATGCACTAGAGAGATGTGCATAAGGAGTTCATGAGTAGTTAATAATGGGTTAATGATGATGTGCCCCTCCAAGTAAAGTCATGATATAATTATACATTAACATATCATGAGTTTATGTTGGTTACATTTAGCTTAAACCTAAATGTTAATTAATACGTTAATTAGTACATGCATTCACTCTTCATTAGTTCATAATAAAGAAATGTTTCGTTACGTATGTTGGAGCACATCTGATCATTTCTGGAAGCTGGTTCCAGCAGCGAGGGGCGTAGTAGCTGAAAGCCGATTCACCCTGCTTTGACTGAACTCTTGGGATTTCTAATCTATTTGATCCTAAAGATCTGAGCGATCTGTTAGGTTTGTATTCAGTGAGCATATCTGTAATGTATTGAGGTCCTAGGCCATTTAGTGATTTATAGACCAGTAATAATACTTTAAAATCTATTCTGAATGTAACTGGGAGCCAGTGTAAAGACCTGAGGACAGGTGTGATGTGCTCTGATTTCCTGGTTCTGGTCAGAATTCTGGCCGCAGCGTTCTGGATGAGCTGTAACTGTCTGACTGTCTTTTTGGGGAGGCCAGTGAGGAGGCCTTTACAGTAATCCACCATGCTGCTGATAAAAGCATGAACAAGTTTCTCTAAGTCTTCACTTGAAACAAAGCATCTAATTCTTGCAATGTTTTTGAGATGATAGTATGCTGATTTAACCACAATACGGAAGTTTGTTTTCAGTAATTTTGTATATTTTAAGTTATTTTGGTGACCGATGTGGGTTTTAATGCAATGAAAATGTGCCAATAAGTTTGTCCACGTCTTTAGGTTGTCTGCCAGAAATACATTCTATCGGTCAAAACTATTTTTATGCCAAAAAAATAATAATAAACCTAAATAAAGATTATGTTCCAGGAAGATATTTTGCAATACTGTAAATATATCAAAACGCTATTATTTTTATTGGTACATAAAAGTTAATTTGGACAACTTTAAACATGATTGTCTTAATATTTAGCTTTTTAACAAATTCCAGGTTCAGATAAATATAGGACAAACCAAATATTGTCCTGTCCTAACAAATTTACATCAATGAAAATTCTGAACTTACTCAGCTTTCATATAATAAATTAATCGCTATTGCTAAATTGGACACTTATTTCTTATTGTGTAGTCTACTTTCCATCAATTTTCTAGACAGGTAAAAAATATTATCTTGCTTTCAGACGTGATACGTTAAAATTAAGCGTAGTTTTTCTCAAAACTAGCAAAATAATCTGCCAAATGGTGTTACTTCTGAAAAAAATACTTCTGAAAAACAATATCTTCATTTAGGCAGCACGGTTGCTCAGTGGTTAGCACTGTGGCCTCACAGAAAGAAGGGGGGGGGGGGTAAAACTGTCTTATTTTAAAGTGAATACAAGATTATTTTACTTATACAAGACAAAAATGTAAGCATTTTTGTAGTGTAGCATTATAAAATTAGGTTAACTCTCTACAATAACACTACATGAACAAAGATGTGTTAATATATAAACTAAACATCTGTATTATGAATTAACGACGAGTTAACGTATGCGATAATCATGAACTTTAACCACAACATTCATACGTGAATAACGTCTACCTTATTTACTTGTTAGTACATGACTGTTCGTTAATTCATGTATTAATCACCACGTTAGTTTACGCTTTACCCATCATGAACACATGATCTGTTAATGTATAATTATACCATGACTTTACTTGAAGGGATACATCATCATTAACCCATTCTTAACTACTCATGATCTCCTTATGCAAGTCTGTATAGTGCGTTAACACTGAATAACAATAGAACAAGTGCTCTGCCAACACCAACAGTTTAAACACAGGAGTTCATGTGTAGTTACTGATGAGTTAATGATAATGTGCCCCTTCAAGTAAAGTCATGATATTATTAAATATTAACAGCTCACAAGTATATGTTGATTACATCTAGCTCAAATTTAAATGTTAATACATTACATTTACTAACAGGTAAGTACTTTTAAGGTAGCTGTTATTCACACATGTTGTAGTTAAAGTTAGTTCATGATCTTAACTCATAATAATGTTTAGTTTACATATTAATACATCATTGTTCATGTACTGTTATTGTAAAGTGTGACCTATTATTATTTAAAAGTGTACATTAACAAAACTATCACTTATTAATGATTAATAAATGCATGATATTTCAGTTTTGACTGACTGAGAGAGGTTTGGCTTCGCTCTGATTCCATATTTCTAAGGAAAGACGACAAACATGTCACTTTGACATGCTTCGACTGACATTTGGAGCATCAGTCAACACCCAGATGAATAACAAAACCACAAAGCAGACACACGGGGGTTGAAGAATGGTGCGGTTCGCAAAAGAATGACTTTGCATTGTTATTCGCTAGAAAACCACTGCACTGTAATGAAAGAGCCAGTGTTCACCAGCACTGACAACATCCTTATGTTTTGTTCGGAGAGACCGATTTAACAGCATGTGATAGTGTCACGAATCTCTCAACGCTGTTGAAAATGGTTTAGTTCTTTGTACAGTGGTTTTTATTTGAACATGAGCAGGGTACAAATTATAGGGGGGTTTGGGGAGGATTATTAAAGCTTGATACCCTCTGAAAGACATCAAAATAAGAAATATTGGGGTGGGGGGGTCGGCCCTTTAATAGTAGGAAATGTCTATCTTCAATATTAGCATTCCTAAATATTAATATTTAATAATGTATATAATAAATATACATTTGACCACCCCTTAATATGGTTCATACCACTGTGATGCATTCAATCGTGCCAATCAATGCTAGGAAAAATATCATTCAACAGTCTCAATCTGGCAGTTGTAGAGCACAGATAGACATCTTAAGTGTTCACAAGACACCTTTCTAGTCAAATAGGTGTTTATATCAGCATGTATATAGCCTAAAAAACATATTTTGAACATAGGTTGTACAGTTTGACCTACAGTAACCTCTAAAATGGTCACTAAATATCCTTCAAAACACTGAAAACTATATATTTTATTAATAAATTAGATGGAATATTAATACATTCATAAACTTGGTTCACTGAAGCATGTATTACCAAACTACTACTGAAAAAGTTGATCCCCCCGATTGTCAATGTATAATTTGAACACTGGACATGAGTCAAATGAAAAGTGAATGTCCAAATTGGGCCCATATTTTGGTGACTCTTGAAAATAGCATGGGATTTCCATAAATATGACTGTTATTAAACTACAATTGCGACGTTACCAAATTCAACCCACAGTGTGAACAAATTAAAGCCCAAAGTATACTTGAGTTTTGGGGTTTAAACACAAGAATCGTGTGTTGGTGGATTTTCAGTAATTGGTAGTTTCTTCAAACTAGGAGTGTGCAATATTTATCATGATAATATGATAATATCTTAATTTTAACATGCAAGCTGGGATAAAAGTAACTCACTCCTATTGTAAATTAAAAACACACACAAATAGATCCCATGTCTAAAAGAATTGAGTGTGTGAAACCTAATAAAATGCTGTTAAAATCATCCTATAATATAAATAAAGATCTGTTAATTGAAATTCAAGTGTTTTCATTTATTTAGGGTTGTGAATTGTATTAGGGGATGTTGATCTCTGCTTTTGATTTAAAAGAAACGCAACTCAAATATTATTACTTATTCTTTGAAAGTAATGCGTTACTTTACTCGTTACTTAGAAAATTATTATTATGTAATTCACGTTACTTGTACCCCCAACACTAGTAGCAAGGACAGTCCTTATAAACCAGTGAAGGTAGCAGCACAAAAAGGCTTAAAGAATTATAATGTTTTTCAATACCAAAGGTTATTTTAGATTAGCATTTTAGATTTTAGATACTATATTTTTACATTTGCTTCACAATTTCAGTTTTAATCGTGGTTTTGTTAGTTTTAGTTTATTTTATGTGCCAGACGGGCTGGTCTGAGTATTTCAGAAACTGCTGATCTACTGGGATTTTCACGCACAACCATCTTTAGGGTTTGCGGAGAATTGTCTGAAAGAGAGAAAATATCCAGTGACTGGTTTCTTGAACATGACAATGAGTTCACTACACTCAAATGGCCTCCACAGTCACCAGATCTCAATCCAATAGAGCACCTTTGGGATGTGGTGGAACGGAAGATTCGCATTATGGATGTGCAGCTGGCAAATCTGCAGCAACTGCGTGATGCTATCATGTCAATATGGAGCCAAATCTCTGAGGAATATTTCCAGTATCTTGTTGAATCTACGTCATGAAGGATTAAGGCAGTTCTGAATGCAAAAGGGGGTCCAACCCGGTACTAGTAAGGTGTACCTAATAAAGTGACCGGTGTGTGTGTAGTTTCAGTCCTAGTTATTCAGGTTTATCAGGGTTAACCCATCCTCTGTGTTGACCAAAGCTAAGTTTAGTGCTTGCACAGATAAATTTGACCACTTATTGATAATAATAAAATAATAAGACACTGAACACAGAATGCAAAGGAAACTAATTAAGTGATAATTACGAAGAATTAAGGCAAGCGTTTTTATTAATTAATAGAATTACATAGTAAAGGAGTGAACAACTGTTGTTATGTAGATAAACATGCCTAGTTTACTTTTTTGGCCAATAAAACAGGCCCCAGGTCAGACTTTTACGCCACAGAATCAATAGCTAAACTAATTATTAGTCTTGGTAATTATTATTTTATTTATTTAAGTTAGCGTTTTATTGTCCGTTTGTTTTAGTTTTTCATTAATTGTGAATTTTTTCTGCTATTTGGGTTAACAAAAATATTATTTGACCAATAGGTTTAGTCTTAGCTTTCATTTACTAAAATACTACACACCCCTACTAAATAAATAGGGGTCAAATAAATACTGCACACCCCTACTAAATAAATAGGGGTCAAATAAATACTGCACACTCCTACTAAATAAATAGGGGTCAAATAAATACTGCACACCCCTACTAAATAAATAGGGGTCAAATAAATACTGCACACCCCTACTAAATAAATAGGGGTCAAATAAATACTGCACACCCCTACTAAATAAATAGGGGTCAAATAAATACTGCACACCCCTACTAAATAAATAGGGGTCAAATAAATACTGCACACCCCTACTAAATAAATAGGGGTCAAATAAATACCGCACACTCCTACTAAATAAATAGGGGTCAAATAAATACCGCACACCCCTACTAAATAAATAGGGGTCAAATAAATACTGCACACCCCTACTAAATAAATAGGGGTCAAATAAATACTGCACACCCCTACTAAATAAATAGGGGTCAAATAAATACCGCACACCCCTACTAAATAAATCGGGGTCAAATAAATACTGCACACCCCTACTAAATAAATCGGGGTCAAATAAATACTGCACACCCCTACTAAATAAATAGGGGTCAAATAAATACTGCACACCCCTACTAAATAAATAGGGGTCAAATAAATACCGCACACCCCTACTAAATAAATCGGGGTCAAATAAATACTGCACACCCCTACTAAATAAATAGGGGTCAAATAAATACTGCACACCCCTACTAAATAAATAGGGGTCAAATAAATACTGCACACCCCTACTAAATAAATAGGGGTCAAATAAATACCGCACACTCCTACTAAATAAATAGGGGTCAAATAAATACCGCACACCCCTACTAAATAAATAGGGGTCAAATAAATACTGCACACCCCTACTAAATAAATAGGGGTCAAATAAATACTGCACACCCCTACTAAATAAATAGGGGTCAAATAAATACCGCACACCCCTACTAAATAAATCGGGGTCAAATAAATACTGCACACCCCTACTAAATAAATCGGGGTCAAATAAATACTGCACACCCCTACTTCTACATCATACTGGATGTAAAACACAACCAATTACTAAAAGAAAACTCAATGCACATTTGTTTACATCATACATGCATGGTTAAGGTTAAAAACATTTGAATATTCACTTAGGATGAAGACTATACCCTAGAGTGTGTGTAAAACCAAACCAAACATACTTTGGGCTTCAGACAGGCAGAAGAAACCATGAACCAAACAGAGCACCACAAGATACCTTTATAGACAGTCAACCATGCAGAGTGATGGGAGTGGCCGATAGAGTTTCCGGCCAAGCAGGTGTACTCTCCAGCGTCCTCTAAAGACACATTCCTGATCTGCAGTACCTCCATCTCCTTATCCGTGGTGTTGACGCCTGCCGTCTAAACAGAAGAACCACAGCATGAAGCCAGAGAGCTCCAGGAAAACCCACCGGAGGCGACAGAGAGAGAGAGTTTTTGGAGTAAAAAGAGGGCGTTGAAGAAACACCCTTCACCGTCCCTAAAGAAAGAAGAACTGTTCCCTGATCCTTCGATGAGCCTGCTGGCAGATTTGTGGTTAGTTGGAGAACACGGATTCACCTGAGACCCAACACCTGAAGACGAGGGTGACTTTTACCCTCCTCGACACCCGAATATGTCCATCTCCACATGCACAAGATGGGCCTCATGGAACGCCGCCCAGCAGAGACTGTACCAGAATCCCTCTTATATAAACACAATCACACACACACAGTCTCACACACACAGACTTGTCCCTATATCCCGGTGGAGACTCTCATAGATGTATTGATGGTTCTACGCTCTCAGAAATAAGGATACAAAAGCTGTCACTGGGGTGCACATTAGTAGCTTTAGGTCAGTGGTTCCCAAACTGGGGGTCGCACGACAGTGAGTGGGACGCCTGGTGATTCCAAAACAAACAAACACATTTTTATTAAACTATTATTAGTACTTTATTTGATCTATAATCTACAGAACATTAAAAAACGTTAATAATTAAAAAGAAACACTTATTGGATTGTAAGCCTTGGGTGATTACGTTAGATTAACATCACAGCAATAACGTCAATTACAGCGGATCAATTTTACAGCACCATATTAAGCTTTGACCCATTTATGGCATTCACATACATTAAATATATAGATCATAACTGAACATGGAGGTTTATCTCTGAGTGGTGGTCTTCAAAACTAAATAATGTACTTGTTGTGTTCCATATATTGTGCCTTTCCATTTCTTTGGAGGATGTTTATGTTGAAATTAAGCAAATTAATAAAAAGGCGTATGGTTAGACTGTTGCATTTTTTTGTGTTGTCAATATGCTCATGTTTATATAGGACTATTGGTGCACCACTGTGCTCAACATTTGTATATTTCTAACCACCTCAGAGGAAAGTAGGGGGATTGTGAGTCCCTGGCATTGGTTTTTGGGCTGAAAAGATTGGCAATGCCTGCTTTAGGGTACACTTTTGTCCCATTAAAGTTCACGTTTGTACCTTTAAGTACTTTGAGGCACTGATTTGTACTTTTTTTAGGTATTAATATGTATCTTCACGGACTGATAGGAACAAAATAATACCTGTTGAAAAAAGATACCATCCCGGTGACAGATTTTGTACCTTTATTTCCTACACTTTCAGAAATAAAGGTACGTGAGCTGTCACTGGGGTGGTACAAATTTGTACCTTAACGGTCCATATTAATACCTCAAGTGTACATGTTAGTACTTGAAAAAAGTACAAAAGTGTTCCTCTTAAAATCTGTAGGTACTAATATATGCTTTTGAGGTACCAATATAGACCCTTTAAGTACAAACGTGTACCTTTTGAAAAGGTACCACCCGAGTGACAGCTCGCGTACTTTTATTTCTGAGAGCTTAGAGTGTATTATGCAAACCCTATATTCTATCACCCCACCCCAACCATAACAGGAAACAATCTGCAGTTTTACATTTTCAACTTTATAATCATGTGTATCTCAATGTTGGTCCTTACAGCGACTGAAGACCCCACAAGTCTGTGTGCATTAAAAGTCCCCACTGGGATATAAAAACAAGTACAAGCACACACAATCGAAAGTAAAGGCTATCAGATAGGAAGGTGAAAATAAAAGATTAGAAAGAGTGTGACAGAGAAATATGAAAGAGGAAAAAAAGAGAAATATGCTTGAGGATAAAAACTCATTACACTTTAAACAAAATCGAAGAGCGAACTAAAAATTAATACAAATTCAAACAAAATCCAGCTGAAATCAAGTTGGTTTAGGCAGTTCAAAACAGCTCACTAATGCAGACTTTAAAGTTATTTTTGGCTCCTAAACTCCTTTGAGCTCCCATTGGTTAATTGCGATTACACAATCAGTGGGCGTGTTTTGGATCTCCGCCTTCCTTGATGTGCGATTTCTTCCCTTCCGTTTGTATATCACATACATGGGGGTCAGAAAGGAGAATACCGTCCAAACAACTACACTGGAGAGTCCAGTAGCAGACCTAATAAACTACCAGGGAAAAGTCTTGTCGCCTATCCATGTTTAGGGAATAACAAATAATAACTTGCCTTCTAGTTGATCATTTGGCATCAGAAGTGGCTTTTATGAAAGTCAAAGGCCTCTGAATTACGCTTATTTGACCACAATAAAATATGATCATGCCTTGATTTTTAATGATTTAATCAGGACTTTGCTTAACAGAATGCCCAGTATAGAATATGTGGTCATGTTGCAGTGGAAACAGATTGAATATTGTGTCTGACTCCATCATGAGCTTGGAGGACTGCATCCATACATCTCTGCAATGACTCAAATCACTGATTAATAAAGTCATCTGGAATGGCAAAGAAAGCCTTCTTGCAGGACTCCCAGAGTTCATCAAGACTCTTTAGATTCATCTTCAACGCCGCCTCCTTCATCTTACCTCAGACATGCTCAATAATGTTCATGTCTGGTGACTGGGCTGGCCAATACTGTAGCACCTTGACCTTCTTTGCTTTCAGGAACTTTGACGTGGAGGCTGAAGTATGAGAAGGAGCGCTATCCTGCTGAAGAATTTGCCCTCTCCTGTGGTTTGTAATGTAATGGGCAGCACAAATGTCTTGATACCTCAGGCTGTTTATGTTGTCACTTACTCTTCAGATCTCTTGCACACCCCCATACTCAAAGTAACCCCAAACCATGATTGTTCCTTCACCAAACTTGACTGATTTTTGTGTGAATCTTGGGTCCATGCGAGTTCCAGTAGGTCTTCTGCACTATTGGTGATGATTGGGATGCAGTTCAACAGATGATCCAGCAGAAAAATCGACCTTCTGACACTTTTGACTAGAAGTCAAGTTATTATTTGTGGCATATTTGTTTACGACAAGACTTTGGTCAGGTAGTGTACAAATGTATCCCCACCTGAACGATTGCTCGCAGAGAGATTTTAAAGACTCGGTGGGGGTCACACACTGAAACAAGAAGCCTGTGTCATTACACAATGTCTTGTCTATGAGTTTGCGCACACTGGGTGAGTGGTGCCATGTGGTGTCTGTACACAGAAAAGAGAAAACAATGTATGCACACGGTGGTGCTTCTCCTGGAGAAGACTGGTAGATGTTTATGAAACTGTTCTCTCTCAGCCACCAATAGGAATGAATCGCCAACTATTCCTGTATGTGTTTTCTGCAGCGGATGCCCTTCCAGCTGCAACCCAGTACTGGGAAACACCCATACATACTCTCATTCACACACACATAAACTACGGCCAATTTAGTTCATTCAATTCACCTATAGCGCATGTGTTTGGACTGTGGGGGAAACCGGAGCACCCCGAGGGAACCCACGATAACACAGGGAGAACATGCAAACTCCACAGATAAAGCGAACTGGTCCAGTCAGGACTTGAACCAGTGACCTTCTTGCTTTGAGGCGAGAGTGCTAACCACTTAGCCACCGTGCCACCCCCACATCAACCAGACTATAAAATAAAATACAAATATCATTCATTCCTTTCAGTGATAAAGAAATAGCGAGATTTCACTGGTATTTCTATCCAAAGAGAAAGCAGCAGAATTGATTTCACCAAAAACAAAAGTAGAAGGTAAAGAAAGAAAAGACCCAGAGCAAAGGAGGAATTCAGACGGGCACAAGGTGCCACCGAAACGCTTTTGAAGTGCAGGAGAGCGCAAGTAATCTTCAGAGGGCATGAAACACACCCTTATTAGGAGGGCACAAGAGACGGAGAGAAGGAAACGTCCAATGTAAACAACAGCCAAAACACTTCTAGTTGCTCTGCTGGGATTTTCCATGGCGTCATTTACGATACCACAGAAAAAAAGGAGCGACGAGAAGACGAGCTGTGGTCCCCTAAAAGCTTGATTACCACCGTTTCTAACCATGTATATGTATATATACATATATATATCTGTCTCTTTCTGCACTGGTGTGTCTCTGCTGCGGAAGTCGTGCGTTACCTTGTAAGTGTTTAACCACGGTGAGCCACGCGGACTGGTTGGCTTGGCCTATATAATTGGACACTTTACATATATACTCTCCGCTTTGTTCTTCGGTCACGTTGTACAGGGTCAAGACCTGTGTGTCCGAGCTGTTGACCCCAGAGTTCTGCGGAGGCCAAACACACGGTCAATTATCCATCTCCGCTGCCATTTTTAATGCTGTAAAGAAACAATCTGTCGAGAATACACTGAAAAGCATGACGCTTGCTGCGTTATTCAACATACATATTTAAACTGAGATAAAACAACACAATTACAACACAACTCAATTGTATACAGTTGAAGTCAGAATGATTTCCCCCCCTGTATATAGTTTTTTCAACACATTTCTCAACATAATAGTTTCATTTCTAACTGATTTATTTGTCTTTTCCATGATGACAGTACAAAATATTTGACTAGACATTGTTCAAGATACAAGTATTCAGCTTAAAGTGACATTTAAAGGCTTAACTAGGTTAATTAGGTTAAAGTTAGGGTAATTAGGCAAGTCATTACACACTACCAGACAAAAGTCTTGTTGTCTGTCCAAGTTTTAGGAACACCAAATAATAATTTGACTTCTAGTTGATCATTTGGCATCAGAAGTGGCTTATATGAAAGGCAAAGGCCTCTAGATGATGCTAATTTGACCACAATATGATCATGCCTTGATTTTTATTTATTTAATTAGGACAGTAAGGTCTGACTTTGCTTTGACAAAAGTCTTGTCACTTAACAGAAATAATGTCCAGTATAGAATATGTGGTCATGCTGCAGTGGAAACAGAATGAATATTGTGTCTGACTCCATCATGAGCTTGGAGGACTGCATCCATACATCTCTGCAATGACTCAAATCACTGATTAATAAAGTCATCTGGAATGGCAAAGAAAGTGTTCTTGCAGGACTCCCAGAGTTCATCAAGAGTCTTTGGATTCATCTTCAACGCCTCCTCCTTCATCTTACCCCAGACATGCTCAATAATGTTCATGTCTGATGATTGGGCTGGCCAATCCTAGAGCACCTTGACCTTCTTTGCTTTCAGGAACTTTGATGTGGAGGCTGAAGTATGAGAAGGAGCGCTATCCTTTGCTCTCTCCTGTGGTTTGTTATGTAATGGGCAGCACAAATGTCTTGATACCCTTTAGGTTGTTGATGTTGACCATCCACTCTGCAGATCTCTCGCACTCCCCCATACTCAATGTAACCCAAAACCATGACTTTTCCTTCACCAAACTTGACTGATTTCTATGAGGATCTTGGCTCCATGAGGTTTCCAGTAGGTCTTCTACAAGATGACTCATGGAAATATCTACCTTCTGCAACTGGGATCGACGACAAGACTTTTGTCAGGTAGTGTATAACAGTGGTTTGTTTTGTAGATTATCAAAAAAAGGGCTAAAAATATTGAAATTATTATTATATATTTTTTTAACATTTAAAAATAGTTTTTATTCTAACCGAAATAAAACAAGACTTTCTCCAGACAAAAAAAAAATTATAGGAAATATTGTGAAAAATTCCTCGCTCTGTTAAACATAATTTGGGAAATATGTGAAAAAGAAAACAATTCACAGGAAGGATTCTGAATAATTCTGACTTCATGTTCCATCCACTTAAGTTTGTAAAAACTAATAGCTACTTTTTTCATGTGTCATTTCACTTCATTACACACAACCTATTTTTTTAAAACTAATTAATATTGTTTTCTTTGCATATATGGATTTCTTTGGTTGTTACCAACATCTGGTGAAAGCTTCAAGTCAACAGCACCTTGAAAAACAGGTTTTCAGAGAAAAATTTTGGCGTTCAATACATATTTTCCCCTCTGTATATATTTATTATTAAAATAAAAATGACTGTTTTCCTCCAAATTTCCACAACATAAACAAAACATGTAATTCTGACTGTTTACAACTTAAAATTGTTATTATTTCACAAATGTCCACAGTTTATAAGCATATGTGAAATATGTTTCGATTAATATTTGTGTGTATAGTTTCGTACTATAAATGCGTACAATCTTTTAGTTTAGGTGAAGCACTGTCTAACAGCTTAAATATGTCTGAAGTTTCTTCTCTCTCTGTAAGCAGATATGCCGAGCTGTTTTGTTTACTCACACAACAAACACTTTAAAAAAATATCCTGAAAGAATACAAATTAACAATGACTTAAACTGCTTTCTAAACAGATTAAACAGCATTAATCCATCAAAACTCTCGCTGTTTTTTTAACAGGTATACACAGTTGTCATATTCTGTGATAACTGGCTGGACGTGCATTATCCTATACTTGACGGATACGTTGAAACGCTGGTTCGTGCTCGTCTAAACATTTCGAAGGTTGAATGTGAAGAGTAAATATTTTCGTTTACCTTTAAGGCCCGAACATATGGCAATCCGTCAGGTCCGTATCTGCTGCCGTTCACCTCGATGTGTTTCAGCCACTGAATGTGAGGCTGAGGATCGCTGAACACTTTACACTCGAACTCCACATCACTGCCCACCACTGCGGTGCGGTTCGCAGGCAAACCAGCCTGGAGAATCGGCCGGTGCGGTGAACGCTCTGAACAAAGCACGATATACACGTTAAAACCCATACAATCAGATTAAAGGAACACTCCACTTTAGGAGGTACAGTTGACTTTTACAGTTTGAATCCATTCAGCTGATCTCTTGGTCTTTTAGCTTAGCTTAGCATAGATCATTAACACCAGTGCTGCCAACTCTCACCCATTCAGCATAGAGGTAGGGCATGTATTCTCACTCCAAGCTAAAACCAAAAGTTGACAGCCCTGTTAACACTAGAACTACAGAGGCAGTCAATTTGACAGTTTTCACATTTTGTAATGTAGACTAACCATATTACGTACATAACGATGCTTCTTAAAGATTACCTTTTAACACCAATCTCTGAATAAATACTTACGGGTCATAGACAAGCTGCAGTGTTGGGAAAGCTACTTAAAAAATGTAGTGAGCTAAGCTATTAGCTACTCTATTTAAAATGTAGCTTAACTACACTAAAAGCTACCCCCTGGGAAATGTAGCAAGCTAAGCTAAAAGCTACATGGCAAAAGTAGCTTAGCTACATCTAATCTATTTTTACAATTCTTATTTTTATATCGAAGCAACTTAAATCCAAGTCAATCATATGTTAGAGGTCAATAAAACTGTGAATTAAACATATGAGGCAGAATTCAGTTCAGTTATTTACTGTAAATATTATGCTGTACTAAACAGAAACAAATTATAGTATATAACAGCTAAAACAAAAAAATCCAATAAAAGCAGGTGTTACACATTTAAAATACTATAGTAATGTAGAGTAAAGGGAAATATTTTGACATAAGCATTATGCATATTGTATATATACCCTACTGAAAAAACAGCTGAAACCAGCCTAGGCTGGTTGGCTGGTTTTAGCTGGTCGACCAGCCTGGTTTTAGAGGGGTTTTGGCCATTTCCAGGCTGGTTTCCAGCCATTTCCAGCCTGGTCTTAGCTCGTCAGGCTGGAAAATGACCAGCTAAAACCAGCTTGACCAGCCAAAACCAGTTATGTCCAGCTTAAACCAGGCTGGTCAAGCTGGTTTTAGTTGGATTTAGCTGGTCATTTTCCAGCCTGACCAGCAAAGACCAGGCTGTAAATGGCTGGAAACCAGCCTGGAAATGGCCAAAACCCCTCTAAAACCAGGCTGGTCAACCAGCTAAAACCAGCCAACCAGCCTAGGCTGGTTTAAGCTGGATTTTTCAGCAGGGTATATATTTACAACTCTGCATTAATAAATTACACTACATAATGCAGTAATTTATAGAAGTACTTACTATAGATTACTAAAGTATTTTTTGAGCACAGCATCAGAAATTAAGTGATTGCATCTTAACATGTACTTCTCCAGGTATGCTCACGAAAAATCCTACTTCAGAAATAAGTCCTCTCCCTCAGTCATCTTTCCATCAAGCAAGTTTCTCGAGTTAGCCTAATTTGGTTGGCGACGTCACCGACCAGAGGTGGGAGTAACGCACCAAAAAGTTTGTTTTAAACCACCGTGAAACAGGAAGAAGAAGAAATCATCATGCTCGTCATCATATGGATTTATTTCATCAGCTAGACACCGGCCTCACAGCTCTGTGAATGTCAGTGCCGTCACTTATTGATCTGCGATCGGTAAATCTAGCTTGTGTGGATGCTACTGCGCTACTTGACCAATAAAATAGCTTCGCTACTGAAAAACTATTTGATTTAGAAAGTAGCGACGCTACTGAGAAATGTAGATAAGCTAGTAGAGTCACTACTTGTAGCGACGCTACTGCCCAACACTGTATATATATGTATTTATGTGTGTAATCTTTGTGTCTCACTCTTTCAACCCCGATCACAACAAAGACTCTCCTCTTGATATATACTGGCTATTTTCTCTTTTCAGACCATTCTCTGTAAACCCTAGAGATGGTTGTGCGTGAAAATCCCAGTAGATCAGCAGTTTCTGAAATACTCAGACCAGCCCGTCTGACACCAACAACCATGCCACGTTCAAAGTCACTTAAATCCCCTTTCTTCCCCATTCTGATGCTCGGTTTGAACTGCAGCTGATCGTCTTGACCAGGTCTACATGCCTAAATGCATTGAGTTGCTGCCATGTGATTGGCTGATTAGAAATTTGCATCAACAAGCAGTTAGACAGGTGTACCTAATAAAGTGGCCGGTGAGTGTATAACACACACACACATCTTAAATCAAAACAATTACTGTGATTAATCTTTGCCCATCACTAGAAAAAAAAACTTGAATTGCTAAATACAGATTTTTTTTAAATATACATGTATTTTTAAAGTGTATACCATGTTAAAAGCTCTTAATCACAACAACAACAACATTTGATATCATCATAAGCCTTGTACTAATACAGAGCATGGCATGAATGTGTGAGTGTCTAGTGTGTGTGACAAACTCAAATGCAGTCTTCTCATGAATGTGTATGCATGGTGCAAATGATGTCACAGCGGGCTCCGTCAACATGGGTGTAACACTGATTTATGCGCTACCTAATGAAGGCATCAATCAAGCTCATGTCAGCCAATCAGTGTTGGAGTTACTTTATTCCAAATACTCTGATCTCATCTCGAGCCGCTAACTGCATCTCTAACTCATCCACTTCATCACGTAAACACTTTATTCTTGCAATGGATCATTTAAAATGCCTGATCGACAGAGTACACGTGATGTCCTTGCCGAACACGCACACAGAGAGACGCACACAAGTGTAAATCCACCCGTTACTTCGCTTCATTTAAGGGAAGTAATGGTAACCATTAGTGGAGCTGCGTTAAAGCATTAGCCACATGGTGTACAGCAGCCATTTGCATCTAATTGAGTCGGGTAAACATTGCAGTGGTCCCATGACCGACCCTTGGGGAATCATTTTCCTGCGCTAGCTAAATAACGTGAATCGATTTAATCAAAAGGTTTTGCGATAAATCACTGCGACTGACTTGGTGGGGGAGGAGGGGGACCAACACAGAACTGTCCACAAGCATAGAGAGTTGGACTTGAAAATGGTTAACGTGAAGTGTGCTGTTTTGCCACTGTTTTATCATTCATTCATTCATTTTCCTTTGGCTTAGTTCCTTATTTATCAGAGGTCACCACAGTGGAATGAACCCACAGTTATTCCAGCACGTTTTACATAGCGGATGCCCTTCCAGCTGCAACCCAGTACTGGGAAACACCCATACACTTTCTTTACGGCCAATTTAGTTTCTTTAATTCATCTATAGCGCATGTGTTTGGACTGTGGGGGACACTGGAGCACCCGGAGGAAACCCACGCCAACACTAGGAGAACATGCAAACTCCACGCAGAAATGCCAACTGACCTGGCCTAATTCACATCTAATTTACATCAATAAGAGGCTATATTTAAAGCTTCAGCATTTTGTTTTAGTCGTCTCAAAATGTAAATTTCAGGTTTTACTGTTAGCTGGCAGCTAGCTCTCTGCAACTCTTAGATGAACACCCACTGAAATGAAGCAGGTATGGACCAGGTCAATACCTGGATGAGAGACCTCATGGGAAAGCTAGGTTGTTGCTGTAAGTGGTTTTAGTGAGGCCAGCAGGGGGAGCTCAACCTGTGGTCTGTGTGCGTCCTAATGCCCCAGTATAGTGAAGGGCACTCTATTGGCCCATTTCCACTAAGTGGTACGGTACGTTTAGGCATGGGACGATAACCGTTTTCAAGGTATACTGTGGTTTGGAAAAGTCAAGGTTTTAAAACCGCCAACATTTTCTGTTATACCGTTGCTACGGTATATGTAAGGTTTTATTTTATAGTTTTTTAGGACAAGAGTATCTCCAGCAGAAAAGATAAACAAAGATGCTGATTTAAAATGTAAAGAAATCAGTGTTTTTGAAACAGCAGAAGTCAATGACTTATTTAGACTGACATGTTTACAGTTCCAAAATATTTTAAATGTTTCCCAAATTAAAATATAGGAGAAAAAGGGTTTTGTTTTCTACCCAGACATTTAAAATGAATATACTGTTGAGCAGTAATCACAATACCGTGAAACCGGGATATTTTTATTCAAGGTTATCATACCATCGGAATCGTATACCGGTCCATGTCTAGGTACGGTACACCTTTATGGCCGTTTCCACTGTCGAAAGGTATCAAAAAGCGAACCATACCGTACCACTTTTTGGGTACCCTTTTAAAAATGGTTCCAAAAGGTGGAGCTAGATGTGCAGCTGAATGCTATTGGTTTACAGAGAAACCTCAGTAGCACTTACACAAGCAAGGAGAATGAAAACACCAATTTTAAATACACAACCGAGAAATTACACCATAATAATATATACATATAATAACAAGCCATGGTCGACCCGAGCTCAAACAAACCTTGTCATCGTCTTGATGAACAGCAACAAAGCCAAGAAAAGCTAAATCTGCCGTGTGTCCTGTGTTTGTTTTACGAGGTCGTCCAAAAAAACGCGAGCGGTTTCACTTTCTCCAGGCAGCTCGCGTGCACCCGCCGCGCGTCTGTATTTGAAATAACAAACTTCTTGAGCTGATGATAATAATGTGCGCGTGATTATTAAAGTTCTTTTGACATCTGATCCATTCAGAAACTGACAAACCGCAAGAGCAAAGAGTGAAAAAAACAAAAGAGAAGCACGAAAAAGCAAATGATTCTTTCAGCAACCTAAAAGATGAACAAACTGTCATGTTTAAATATTATCATGGACTATTATGAACTGGGAATGACTCTAACAGAGGTTACATGTGCTGCTGAAGATTACAAACACAGATGAGAGGTTTGCACTGACTGAAGGCTATATGTTGCGTGTTGTTTTTGAACCCAAATTAGGACTAAATGTCTGCTGTGTGTAGTTTTTCTGTAGTTGGTCACATATCAGAGACTGTAAGGGGCTGTATGTGTTGATTATATGTTGCATGATGTCGACTGAAACTTCCTGTCATACCATTGGTACCCTTTTGGCAGTGAAAACGCAAGCCCGATAAAGGTGACCCGTACCGTACCGTACCGTACTGTACCACACAGTGGAAATGGGCTATATACTACTCAGTGAGCGCCGTCTTTTTGATGAGATGTTAAACTCAGGTCCTGACTTTCTGTGGTCATTAAAAATCACAGGATGTCCTTGGCATCCTGGCCTAATTTGACCACAGGCCTCTGTCAATCGTGGCCTCTTAACCATCCCCATATCATAATTGGCTTCATTACTCTGTCTACTCTCCACCAATCAGCTGGTGTTTGGTGTGCGGTCTGGCGCAGTATGGCTGCTGTCGCATCATCCAGGTGGATGCTGCACACTGGTGGTGGATGAGGAGACTCCCCCCCCCCAAAAAAAAATGTGTAAAGCAGTTCGAGTGTCCAGAAAAGCGCTATATAAATGTAAGGAGTTATCATTATTACTGACCGACTACGTCCAGCTGGTACGTGTGATTGATGCTGCCGTGTCTGTTTTCCACCAGACAGGTGTAGTTGCCTCTGTCTGACGGCACCACTGACTCCATTATGATGGTCCACATGTGCTCTCGTACCTGCAAATTGGAATAATAAAATGTAGGATAAGTAAACAGATCCTGCATGCATGCAAATATTCAATGTACCTCATATTGCTTGAAAAGGTTTTAAAAGCAAGTTTATTAATAACCTCCTGAGACCCGAAGAAATTTATTTATTTTAATTTTTTTCTGTGATTTCCTGAATCCTTTGGGTTAAAAAAAAAATCTACAATTTAGAGTTTTTACATTTTGTTTTTATTTTTTATTTTACAGCATATCCACCGTAGTGGACCACAGGATCATTTGAGTTCAAAACGACCGCCGCTCAGACAACAAAACTGTACAGGATATGGCTGTAAAGGGATAATAATCCAATATTAATGTAACAAAAACAAAACAAAAGCCACTTTTTCCTTTTGTATTGAAATTCCTGAAGCAGTTTAGTCTGAAAGAGAGCCGAACTCAACAAAACAAAACAAAAACAACAACAAAAAAGTGATTTTAATCTGTTAATCCAAACAAATTTAACATAAAAGTCAAGTAAAACTGATTGTCATTCTCTAATTGTCTCTAATTGTCTGACTCTAAATCAGAGTCTCCCTCAGCTATCCTATAAAGAATCCTCTCCGCTTCAGTTCTGCCCCCTACAGCATGCACTCATTAATTACATTAAGCTGGTCCCGGTGTCCACTATAGTGGACATTTAAAAAAGGATGATATTTTGAAACACAAACAAGTTAACAGCTTTGAAAGCTAAATGTATTGTTCCTGAAACTTTAATAAACAAATATATATGTAATAATAATAGTAAAATAACATTTAAAAAGCTCAATTTTACATGCCTCTCTCCTTCCTATAAAATGTGGTTTTTGTATGTCGGCCATTTTGGATGCAGTGTAAGAAGCGGTTCCTAGCATGCCAGCCAATCAAATGACATATCACTAGAAAGCCGCCCAGGATGTCCTCTGAACAGTACAACAGAACTTGACAGAGTAGCTCAAAAAATTCAAGGAAAATTCATGAAAACGCAACGTCCACTACAGAGGACACGAGTCAATGGGTCTCAGGAGGATAATGTAAAAAATGTTCAATGTCTTACATAAAGCAATGGTTTGGCTTTACAAGGCCTCAGTGTGTCATCAGGAGCCATGGTTATTGATTTGGACTCATTTGTATGTGTTTAGTTTGAATCTGAAAAAACCTGTCACCATTCACTGCCATTATATCATTACCAAGAACAATGGATTAATGCAACTTAACTTCATTTTTAGGTCACTGTTCCCTTTGAGTTGTCATTTTGGTGAACCCTCAAAAGTCAAACTCTGCTCATGGTTCAAAATATAGAAGCAGAAACTGCTGAATGCGTTTAGAGGGCTGATCTGATCTGTCTTTTCAGATTGAAATGAAAGGCTGAGGAAGTTCAACAGAGCGAGTTGGCAGCAAATCCGCCTCAGGTCGGTTTAACATCAGTCAGGCACAAGATCAGAGTCATGGAGAACAGCTTGTTCCTCGGTGGAGAGCGGGAAACAGGCCACCATGTCCACCAAAACAGGCCTTTTCTCAAGCCAAGAGCTCAATGATCTGCCAACATGCATCAAACTCCAGTCTATTCATAAAAGAGGTCTGCTAAGCAACACATGCCTCTTGCTGCAGAAGCGTTTCTAACACGATACATATTTCCCAAGTGCTGTATATACGGTATTTCCAATTTTTCTAGATAAAGTCAGTTTTAAAGTCAGTTTGACTGCAATAAAAGCAGTTTTCGCACAATTTTTAAGGTCAATATTATTAGTTCCCTTAAGAAATTATTATTATCGTTTCTTCTGGATTGGCTACAGAACAAATCACTGTTATACAATGACTTGCCTAATTAAATGCATTAGTTAAGCCTTTAGATAATAGTATAATAGTATACTGGAAAGTATCTAGTAAAATATTATGTACTGTCAAGAGAAAAATGATGTAAAATCATAATTTTCGTAATTGAAAAAATTATTAGCATCCCGACCGTCGGGAAAACTCCCAATCATATATATATGTATATATGTGTTTATATCTTGGGCTCTGGATGGCCAGTCCTCAACTGCACCTTGGTCCCACATTCATTTCAAAGGAGCGCTACCCTGTACCAAAATGGCGGCTCTGTTGATGCATTCCTTCCAATAGACAACAACAGCGTAGGTGTCATCTAATGTAAATATGTATGGCCCGAACATACTACCCGAGAGGCGTTTTAAAGATGGCTACCGAGTGACTTGCCTTAAAGGGGCAAGTAAATGAAAACAGGATTTAATTTTTTTTTGAAGTAAACAAAACCTATAGAAGTCCAGCAGAAAGAGCCTGCGGTAACCTCACGTCTTTGTTACTGTGGCTTGATCAAATGAACAAAATTAATCAGAGGTTATGGCTTCTCAGCCTACAGAACCCCAGATGTGAGCACACACACACAGTCTGCCTGACTTCCTCTTCACAAACACTTAATGTAAATGAACAATTGTGCCAGACTCTTGTTAAACAAAAGAAACCACGAGAGACTGGGAGAAGTGCTTTGGGGGGGCTAAAATTTTCGCAAAAGAATCTGCTGGGGTCCCGACGGAAGCCCTTCACACTCACTGGAGCTCGAAGACACGTTTGGATGCATTAACGCACGCCTTGCTATCGCTAAGATATGCTATCGAGTCTGTGCGCATGCTAAAAAAAAATAAATAAACAAGTTCCAAAAAGGAAGCTTGCATGTCGGTGCACATGTTACTCTGCGTGCATGTATGCATGTGTGAGTGTGTGTGTGTCTGTATGCAATGCAGTGGCCTCAAACACACTCCAGATGGTAAAGTGTGTATGCGGTGAGGAGAGGAAGAGGACTAATGTCTCCCAGCTGGAGAACACCTTGATGAGAAACACAGACGCTGCAGGTCCACAAAAGACAGGAGCGAGAGAAGATTATTTTAACATCATGTAGCAGAAAGAACAACAAAATACGATCGGGATGATTTTTGAAAAATATTTCATCCCAACATATTAATTTACAAGAAATGTCTAATTGTTGTTTCCAGAAGTTTCTTATTTTATAACTTCAATATATATACACTCACCGGCCACTTTATTAGGTACACCCTACTAGTACTGGGTTGGACCCCGTTTTTGCCCTCAGAACTGCTTTAATCCTTCGTGGCATAGATTCAACAAGGTACTGGAAATATTCCTCAGATATATATAAATATAAATAGTTATTCAGATACAATTTTTCCACTAAAGAAAGTTAAACTTGCCCCAAAACTGCAGGAAGAAACAATGAAATGAGCAAGAAATCAATGTCATTTTATGGGATGTATGAAATATGTAGTCTTTGAGCTGTTAGGAACAAAAGTGTACCATTTGAAAAGGTACTGCCCCATTTTGGACCTTTATTTCTGAGAGCGCAGCATTCCAGAACATGCAAATTTCTCTGAAGTTGCTGACTAAACTGGATGGATAGTCTGCTCACCTTGAAGCCTCCTATTCGCTGGTCTCTCTTAAACTCTTTGCCGTTTTTAAGCCACTTGAGCGTCGGTGTAGGATTTCCATTGGCCTGGCAACGAAACTTCACGGTTTTACTGGCAGGAACCGCATGTAGCTTCTTCTCCATCTTATCGGGTTGAGCCCAGACGGGTGCCATCGCTGAGGGACAGATAGAAAGATGAAGCAAGCGAAAATAACTACAATATGAACTATATCAGGAATGCAAGAAAGTGAAGTTGTTAAAACAATCCAAACATCACTTTTTCTGTAGAATTTAAAGAGGAATTAAAGGCACAGTATGTGATTTTCGCCACTAGAGGGTGTGTATTTGCAACAAACAAATGCGCTAGCTAAAATGGCTTACTTTAGATTTAAACATTCCTCAAAACATTTGGGATAACGTAAATACATACGTCAGCAAAATATAACACTGTTTTAGAGGTTTTTGGATGTTTTAATGAAAACATCTTATGTACTATACTATACCTTTAATAGCGTTCATTGTTCTAGCTAATCAGTCAAAATACTTTCAATGAATTTAATGTTTGTTTTTTTCGTTAATGCTTTTTGCTAATACTAAAATCGCTAATGCTAACTCTAACCCCGAGTTTAATACTAAATATACTCAAAAAATGTTGTTGTAACCCAATGTTGGGTCAAATATGGACAAACTCAAAGTTGTTGTTATTTTGAAATTAAATTTAAATGACAATTTTAACACAGTGGTTGGGTTTGTCCATGTTTGACCCAAAACTCTTATCAGATTGAATCCAGACAGGTGCAGTCACTGAGAAACAGACAGAAAAACAATGGATATCAAAAATATGTTGGCGCCAATAGCCTAGTGGTTAATACAGAGACCCGAGTTCGAGTCCCGGCTCGATAAACTCCACTGTCCTGTCCATTAAAGCTGAATATATATAAATGAATATATATAAACTACAATATGAACTATAGCACGACTCAGCCAGGGATGTAAGAAAGTAAAGTTGTTCAAACAATTCAAGCATCCCTATTTCTATAGAATTTAAAGCAGAACTTAAGGCACAGTATGTAGTTTTTGTCACTAGAGGGCGTGTATTCGCAACAAACAAATGTGCTAGCTAAAACAGCTAAGTTTTTTGGATTTGAACAGCCCTCGAAACATTTGGAATAATGTAGGTACGTACGTCAGCAAAACATTTAACACTGTTCCAGTGGTTTTTGGATATTTTAATGAAACGTCTTACATATTGTGCCTTGAACAGTTCTAAATTAAACTGTTCTAGTTAATCAGTAAAAATACTTTCAATGCATTTAAGGCTTTAGTTTGCTTATGCTAAACAAGCTAATGCTACTTTAATGCTAACCCTAAGTTTAATACTTAATATCCTGTAAAAACTAATTAAAAAATGCTGGGTCAATGGGTCAACCCAATGTTGGGTCAAATACGGACAAACACAACGTTGGGTTAATTTTTTTCAATTAAATTTAAATGACATTTTTTAACCCAATGGTTGGGTTTGTCCATATTTGCACCAGTAATTTTCTCCCTCTTATCAGGTTGAGTCCAGACAGGTGCCATCGCTGAGAAACAGATAGAAGATGGAGAGGAGCAAAATCCTCTACAATATAATCTATAACAGGGCAGTGACCATCGCAGAGCAGAGGTCTAGCAAAATAAAGGTACATTCTTTGAGAGTGACTGTATTAAGGTGACTGTAGACCAAAGTGTGCAGGATTAGGGTGTTGGCTGTTATCGTGCCTTTGGGACTCGAACAGTAATCCATCAAAAGAAATGAAAACGTTCACTCTAATGAACAAAAGCTCCGCACATTCCACAAGACGGCTGTGGTTTATAAGACAAAACGTGCACTATTTCCTGTTAGAACTCCTGCTTTAAAGGGACAGTTCACCAAAAAAATGGTAATTCATTTCACTTGTTTAAAACATCTCCGAGTTTCTTTCTGCCATTGACTTCCATAGTATGTTTTATTCTTTCTGCCACTGACTTCCATAGTATTTTTTTGGTTTCTACCATTGGGTTCCATTGTATTTTTTGTTTCTTTCTACCCTTCCATAGTATTCTTTTACTTTTTCTTTCTACCACTGACTTCAATAGTAATTCGCTTTTCCTACGATGGAGGTCAATGTGTTTCAGCATTCTTCAAAGTATCTTCTTTTTTGCCCAACAGAACTAAGAAACTCATAAAGAATTGAAACCACAGAAGGGAGAGTAAACAATGAGGGAAAAAAAAACATAATTTCTACTATTGATTTCCATAGTTTTTTAAATCTATCTACCATTGACTTCCATAGTAATTTGTTTTTTCTTCTGCCATTGACTTCCATTACCCTTTTTTTTCTTTTTACCATTGTCTTCCATATTATTTTCATTCCTACCATTGACTTCCATAGTAACTTTCTTTTCTTGCTACCATTAACTTCCATTGTGTATTTTTCATTCTACCATTGACTCCCATAGGATTTTCTTATTTCCATCACTGACTTCCACAGTATTTTTAAGAACTTTTTCTTCGTACAATTGACTTCCATCGTATTTTTTAAGAAAGGAAAGCAACTCACGAAGATTTTGGTCACTTGATAGCTTGGCCTCCTCTGAGGAAGAATCGACCTCCTCTTCTTCATCTTCTGGAAGAAATCAATTCAGTTTGGTCAATAAAGAAAGTTCAGCTCATTTTTCATTAATAAAAAAACATCAAGTCATTAATCAGCATGTATTGGGGCTGCATAATACTGGAAAAACCACGATATGTGTATTACGATAGTATTATATATGATAGTATTACGATAACGATATATTTTTTCTATATATCAGCAACAATTTCAGCAACACATTTTTTCTATATTTCTATATATTCTATTGGTCAAATTTGATAAACAATGCATAAGATAAATGTATTTAATCATACGTCTGCGATACGTATATTGCATATGCTATTATAACGATAATTTTGCGATATATTGTGCAGCCTTAGTATGTAAATATTTAGTTGCATTCTCACCTGTAACACTGATGTTAAAGTAATCTGTATGGTTGCTGTTGAGATCCTGAGCAAAGCAAGCATACAGACCAGAGTCGGCCGGCTCGACTTTCTCGATCTCCATCTGATCGTTGCGCAGGCGTGTGTGTTCTCCGTCAGCCAGTGGAACGAGGTCCTTGGTCCAGGTCACTTTCTGTGTGTCCTCTTTAGCTTTACAGGACAGCTCCAGTTTCTCTCCTGATTCCAGAGTGTACGATGTGGGCTCAGCTGGGGCTATATCGGGATATAAAAAAATTAAAGTGGTTAAAAAAAAATCAAGTATCCGCTTTTTACAGGATTTAAAGTGGACCTAATGTGCAAAAATGACATTTGGGGTCTAAACACAGTTGTTTTTATAATTACACTTGATTAAAACAGTCTGCAGAAACACTTTGATTGACATTGTCCCTTTGTACGTGTCATCAGAGTGGGAAAGCCCCGCCCAATAGTTACCATCTCTCCCTCATTAGCATAAACAGCCCTGAGTGAGAAGCAGCCATCCACTTTGATTGACATTCTCCCATTGCACGTGTCATGAGAGTGGGAAAGCCCCGCCCACTAGTTACCATCTCTCCCTCATTAGCATAAACAGCCCTGAGTGAGAAGCAGCCGTCCACTTTGATTGAAATTCTCCCTTTGTGCGTGTCATTAGAGTGGGAAAGCCCCGCCCAATGGTGACCATCTCTCCCTCATTAGCATAAACAGCCCTGAGTGAGAAGCAGTCGTCCACTTTGAAACTCTCCTGCTGTACGTGTCATCAGAGGGGGAAAGTCCCGCCCATTATTAATCATCTCCCCCTCATTAGCATAAACAGCCCTGAGTGAGAAGTAGCCATCCACTATGACATTCTCCTATTGTACGTGTCATCAGAGGGGGAAAGTCCCGCCCATTATTGACCATCTCTCCCTCATTAGCATAAACAGCCCTGAGTGAGAAGCAGCCATGGACCATAATAGTTTTCACAACTTAGATAATGTCAGCGACTCAAAGGAATTATAATTGTCAGGTTTTAGGATGTAAAAATGAACAGCGGAGTCTCCATTGAGTGCCTTCTTTTTCAGTTTTTTTACACAGATAACGTTAGTCGTTTCAAATCTGCCGACATGCTGACACAGGCGTTTGTAGCTCTTTTGATAACATTAACATTGTGTTAAACGTTGTGTAACATTAAATGTAACATTATATACAACTTTGTTACCTTTTCTGTCCTGTTGTATGATGACTACGATAATGAATCTACGAGATCATAGAGTATATTTCAGCGTACATGCTCATAACCATTTGCTCAGGTTGTGAATAATTGGTTATAACGTTGTAAATAATGTTCCCTAATAATATTGAGTATTTTTTCCTTCTACCATTGACTTCCATTGCCATTTTTTTCTTTCTACCACTGACTTTCATAGTGTTTTTTTCTAACGTTGACTTTCATATTGTATTTTTCCTTCTACCAGTGACTTCCATAGTAATTTTTTTGTTTGTACCACTGGGTTCTATAGTATTTTCGTTTCTACCATTGACTTCCATTGTATTTTTTCCTTCTGCCATTGACTTTCATTGTATTTCTTCCTTCTGCCATTGACTTTCATTGTATTTTTTTCTTCTGCCATTGACTTCCATTGTATTTCTTCCTTCTGCTATTGACTTCCATTGTATTTCTTCCTTCTGCTATTGACTTCCATTGTATTTTTTCCTTCTGCTATTGACTTCCATTGTATTTTTTCCTTCTGCTATTGACTTCCATTGTATTTTTTCCTTCTGCCATTGACTTCCATTGTATTTTTTTCTTCTGCCATTGACTTGCATTGTATTTCTTCCTTCTGCTATTGACTTCCATTGTATTTTTTCCTTCTGCTATTGACTTCCATTGTATTTTTTTTCTTCTGCTATTGACTTCCATTGTATTTTTTCTTTCTACTATTGACTTCCATTGTATTTGTTTTATTTCTACCATTAACTTCCATAGTAATTTGTTTTACCTTTTCTTTCTTTTACTTTGTTGCACAGAGTGATTGTTTCCCTTCATAACACTATAAGACTAATAACAATAAACCCCAATAATAGGCAATAGTTATTACAATGAAGTCTATCATTCATGAAATCATAAATGCATGCAAATCTCTCTAATCATTGCTGTGCTTTGATCATATATGGGTTACATTAGAAGCATTTTAACATCTACCTTTTAAATTCAAAATATGTTAGTTTTATTTAATTAAAATATTTCTTTAATGCATCAATTTGCTTTGTTTTTTTATCTTAAAATGACAGCACCCATTGGCTTTCATAATATGGATACCAGAGGACAACATTTACAGTCTGAACTCTTTGGTGCAGAAGAATAGTGTAAATGTTGTCTTCTGGTATCCATAGTCAATGGGTGCCGTCACCTTTAAATTTAGGATTTAACTAAAATCACCAACATCTAGAGTGGACTGAGCATGAGTAAATTAACAGAAAATTGTATTTTTGGGGGTATTATCCATTTATGAACAATCTTACAACGAATCAAAGTTCATCTTTCTAACTTCCAGAAAGCTGTGCAAGTGTGGCATCTTACAGAAAGCAAAATGCCTTGGAGCGCCTATGAAAGAAGCCATCTCAATCACTGCCAAATCTAATCTGAGTTTGAATTAGTCGAGGGCCAATTGTCAGGCCAATCCTGAGATAGAGCTCAAATGTGATTATGGGATGCAGGGTCGGGGGCACTGTCTCAGACAGCAGCACCTGCGCCCAACCCGTTGCCCCTGACAACCAGCCCAGTCTAAATATCGTTACACCGATTCGTCGTCCGTCAACATTGTGTCATCCGTCTGCACCTCGAGAGGCTGCGTCTTGACTTGTGGAGTATGTACTGGTGAATTATCCTGGTTAATATTAAGGATTTTTGGTGACAAATTTTATTTTTACACATATTTTGAAATTTTTTTTTGAAAATTAAAAAAAAAAAAAAGTCAACACTACATTCTTGGGAAATCGACTACGCTTTCGTTATGTTAGGGGCTGTTTTTGCCCCATTGACTTCCATTATAATGGCATTTTTTGATTGACAAGCCATGACCGCATATAATCATGTATCCTTGATTATTTGCGGTTTTCTCTTTTGAGAAGAGGTCAAATGTGTAATTTTTACTGTTGACCACCAGTTGGCAGCATTAACCCTTTAGACGGGCCTGTGCAAAAATGTCTTTGGCTTTTATACGGAGTTTCGTGCAGTCAAACAGCAGATTATAGTGTGTGTGTGTACGTGTTTTTGTGACATATCAGGACACAAAACTGTATAATGACATAGGTATGACACAGGTATTACAAAAACGAGGTGAAATATGAGGACATTGGTGACGTCCTCATTTCTCAAAAGCTTATAAATCCCACAGGATGAGTTTAATCAGAGAGTAAAGCTAGGGTAGGGTGAGGTGAGGGCAATTTACGGTTTGGACCATATAAAATGAATGGAAACCTATGTAATGTACCCACTTTTCACAAAAACAAACGTGTGTGTGTGTGTGTGTGTGTGTGTGTGTGTGTATAAATACACTTAATATGGTAGGGGGGTGTGAGGGCAATACAATACACGGTTTGGACCGTATAAAATAAATGGAAACCTATGTAATGTACCCACTTTTCAGAAACACAAACATGTGTGAGTGTGTGTGTGTATAAATACACTTAATATGTTTACTATGTTCTAAGAGTTGAGCCTTTTTTCATTTTACTTTCCCAAACATATCAAGGTAAGCGCACAAAGGTCTCACATACAAACACACTTCATATAACTCCATATAAAAGCCAGAAACTATGCTTTTTTTGCACTGAAACTGATGATCAGCAGTAAAAACGACAACTTGACCTCTTCAGGAAAGCCACCAACAATCAATGCATGACTATATGCGGTTATGGCTTTGCAATAAAAAAATGTGGTTATAATGGAAGTCAATGGGGCAAAAACTGTCCCGAACATAATGAAAGGTTAGTGAATTTGCTCAGAGTGTATATTGTTGACTTTTTACTTTTATTTTCAAAGAATTTCCCCAAAATATGTGTCAAAATAAGATTTGTCAGCAAAAGTCATTCTATCTTGCGGAAACAGAGAAAGTTGCGGCCAAATTAAGACTCAAAATCACCCCAGAGTGGATGAAAACATCTCCAACAGCCAAAAGGGTTAACTAAACACACTGATGTCGCTAAGAAGCACATACTGACATCATATGCTAATCTGTACTGACAATAATGAGAGAGTTTCACATTTACAAAACAAATGATGACGGCCACATATTCAAATGGTAATTAATTTCCGTTCAGTAATAATGCATTTGAGTTTCCCCAAGGGATCCGAGTGTTACCTAATGGCTGCCTGTAAAAGACGCAGAAGGACTTGATTGTTTAGAGAGAAAAAAAGGTCAAGTTTCCATGAAATCCCGCCACCCGCTGAAGAAGACATGTGCGCTATTGTTTTGAAATGTGAGTAAATCTAAAGAAACAATGCGTGGCCTATATTCCACAGTCACAATGGTAAAAAGACCCAACAACTTAATGTGACTTAGAAGTATAAATGTCAAAAACTGACAAAAGAAAAAAAAATATCAGCACATTTAAAGCGATAGTTCACCCAAAAATTAATATTCGGTCATTTTCTCACCCTTCACTTCTTGTTCAAAACCTATTTGAGTTACGCAAAAGAAGATATTTTGAAAATCCAGATTGTGTTTGTATTTTATGTGTATATATTTTGCAGTTTTGATTAAACCCATCTGCATTTAAACGTGGATAAAATATGAACACATGAATAAGAAAAAAATGTAGTTTTTCATTAAAAGAAGAGGCTTGGTGCTTTTCTTTGATGTCTGATAGTCACATTTTGCTAGCAGAAAATATTTGGAGGATCGTCAAATTTAGATTTAAAAAAAAATCATCTAAATTCTTGCAACTAAAACAGAAAGAACAAAAAAATCTGGCGGGGAAAGAGTTATGAATAGGGCTGCTCAATATATCGTAAAATCATCACAATAACAGCATATCCAATATCCGAGAGGTGTGATAAATTAAATATATTTTATTCGGCTAATGCATAGTTTATCTAAATCTGTAGCTGGCACGAATTGACTTCCATAGAATATTATGGAAGTCGATTGGCACCAGAAACCAGCTATCTTCAAAGAAGGGCTGAACAATATATTGAAAAATAATCATTATCGCAATAATAGTATATGCAACATTTATATTGCATAGAGGTGTAATAAATGAAATATATTTTATGTGGCGAATGTATAGTTTATCCAAATCTGTAACTGTCACCAATTGACTTCCATAGAACATTATGGAAGTCGATTGGTGCCAGTAAACTTCAATGTAGGGCTGCACAATATATCAAAAAAATGATCATTAATTGTAATAATAGTATATGCAACATTCATATCACAGAGCGGTGTAATAAGTATGTTATGTGGCAAATGCATAGTTTATCTAAATCTGTATCCATCACCAATTGGCTTCCACAGAATATTATGGAAGTTGATTGATGCCAGTAACTATCAATCTTCAAAGTAGCGCTGCATGATATATCGAAAAATTCTCAAAATATTAGCATATGCAATATCTGTATCGCAGAAAGGTGTGATAATTTAAATATATTTGATGTGCCTAGCATTTGAGTGGTGAATGCAATGGCTCTTTATGAAAATGTGTAGCTGGCACGAATTGACTCCCATAGAATATTATGGAAGTCGATTGGTGCCAGTAACCAGCAAATGTCAAAGTAAGGCTGCATAATATATTTTTAAAAATCATTATCGCAATAATAGTTTAGGCAACATCTATATTGCAACATCTATATTGCATAGAGGTGTAATAAATTAAATATATTTTATGTGGCGAATACATAGTTTATCTAAATCTGTAACTGTCACCAATTGACTTCCATAGAATATTATGGAAGTCGATTGGTGCCAGTAACCAGCAATATTCAAAGTAAAGCTGCAAAATATATTGAAAAATTATGAAAATAATAGCATATGCAATATCCGTATCGCAGAGAGGTGCCATAAATTAAATATATTTGATGTGCCGTGTGGTAATGCATAGTTTATCTAAATCTGTAGATGGCACCAATGAACTTCCATAGTGACCTGCAATCTTCAAAGTAGGGCTGCACAATATATCGAAATAATAGCATATGCAATATCCGTATCGCACGGATAAATGAAATATATTTGGTGTGCCAAGCACTTGTGTGATGAATGCATAGTTGATCTAAATCTGTAGCTGGCACCAACTGATTTCCATAGAATATTATGGAAGTCGATTGGTGCCAGTAACCAGCAATTTTCAAAGTAAAGCTGCACAATATATTTTAAAAAATCATTATCGCAATAATAGTATAGGCAACATCTATATTGCATAGAGGTGTAATAAATGACATATATTTCATGTGGCGAATGCATTGTTTATCTAAATCTGTAACTGTCACCAATTGACTTCCATAGAATATTATGGAAGTCGATTGGTGCCAGTAACCAGCAATCATCAAAGTAATGCTGCAAAATATATTGAAAAATTATGAAAATAATAGCATATGCAATATCCGTATCGCAGAGAGGTGCCATAAATTAAATATATTTGATGTGCCGTGTGGTAATGCATAGTTTATCTAAATCTGTAGATGGCACCAATGGACTTCCATAGTAACCAGCAATCTTCAAAGTAGGGCTGCACAATATATCGAAATAATAGCATATGCAATATCCGTATCGCACGGATAAATGAAATATATTTGGTGTGCCAAGCACTTGTGTGAAGAATGCATAGTTGATCTAAATCTGTAGCTGGCACCAACTGATTTCCATAGAATATTATGGAAGTCGATTGGTGCCAGTAACCAGCAATTTTCAAAGTAATGCTGCAATGATTCCATAGAATATTATGGAAGTCGATTGGTGCCAGTAACCAGCAATTTTCAAAGTAGGGCTGCACGATATATTGAAAAATGTTCGCAATAATAGCCATAAATTAAATATATTTTATGCGTCAAGCACTTGTGTGGTGAATGCACTAAAATGATCACTCATGTTTAAATCAAAAACCTTTTCATTTATTTTTAAGACTATTGTTTGTTTTTTTATTAATATTTTGTGCTGTATTTGGTTACTGAGCAGCAGTAAACAACACTTTAAAATATAAGCGGCTTTCATGTGATTTTCTAGACTAGTAGTGTTTTAAATTTAATAAATGCATAATAACGGTGATAACCGTGAAACCAGGATTATTCTTCAGATTTTAATCGTACAACCAAAAATTATAATCGTTGCATCCATAATTATGCAGTTTAAAACATAATATATGGATGTGTTTGAATGTAGAAGAAGCCTAATTAAGCAATGCGCTGCTCTTGTTGTGCTTTGAAATACAAGATCTGAATATGTTTGTAAAAAAGCCACATTGCACAATGCAGTGATGTTATGTAGTTGAGTTAGTACGTTAAAATTCTAAATATTAACGTTTTAATGTAGAAAAAGCCAACATGGGTGTCTTAAGGAGCAAAAATTCAGCATATGGGCTCTTATATACTGTTGTGTCATCACTCATATTGCAAGTCATATTTCTCCGGCCTCTCGTTTGGGATGCTTTTCATGAACTGGCTCCCATGACAAACTAATTGAATGGCCCTGGTCTATTAGCTCAGAACAAGACTGTATGTTATATGATATATGTTTATTTTAGTATCATTATTACATGAATAACTGTTTTAACTGCTGATAAAAAGTTAGTATATCATAATAAATATTATTATCTTAACATTCGAACAACAATATTGTATATTTTCCAAGTATCGATTAGCCCTATTTTAAAACATCTTCGTTTGTGTTCAAAAGATGAATGAAACTCTTTAAAACCACATATTAATTTTCATTTTTGGGTGAACTGTCTCTTTAAAGAGTCAGCAACTGCTAAAGCAATACTACTGCGCTCATTACTGGCACATGTTTAACCACAAGCAAATGCAAACATAAGCCAGGTTTCCTCTTGACTAGTTCTGCTGTTGTAACTCCACCCATCGGTACCATTAACTGGGCTAATAAAGCAGAGCGAGAGGCCTGTAGCGGCAGTTTTTTTTTCGGGCTGGTATCCATGGTGACCTCAGTAGGGTCTAGTTAAGGTATTTCCTGCTTCGCATGTGTCTAACAGGCTCTTAATCCTGACAGGAACAGGGGCCAGAGAGGGATCAACTTTCCCCACCAAAAACACTGCAGTGAAGAATGAAGGAAGGAGAAAAGATGAGCTAGAGTAGTCTTATTTAGGCACAAATGAAGCCTAGAAAGCACACTTCAAATACATACAGGTACAAATTTAAAAGTCTCTTTCTATAAAGCTTGACTATATTAAAAATATTGTATATTTCACCATTAAAGTCTTGCATTTCAGTATGTTGATGTACTGAAACTGAATATTAAGTAAGGGGGCAGGGCTTACTTTTGCACATCATTCCCTCATACCAAACTAACGGTAAAAGAGGGTATTAATATGCAGTTGCTACTGAATATTAAGTAGGGGTAGGGCTCTGTGTTATTGGCTTTATTTTGTTCTAAATCAAATAAAATGTAATTAAAAATGCATTCAAAATAATAAAAATTAAATAAAATTAAAATATAATTAAATTAAATAAATATAATTTAATGAATTAATGATGAATTTAGTGGGTGTCTTCTGTATACCATGCTAAAACGTGTTATTGCCTTTATTTTGTTCTAAATAAAATAAAATAAAATAAATAATAAAATAATTAATTAAATAAAAATAATAAAAAATAAAATAAAACAATAATAAATAAATAAATATTAAAAATAAAATGAAATAAATTTAATAAAATGTATTAAAATAAAAATAAGTAATTAAACTAACTAATGATTGATTTAGTGGGTGTCTTCTGTATCTCAATGCTAAAACGTGTTATTGCCTTTATTTTGTTCGAAATAAAATAAAATAAATAATAAATTAAATAAAAATAATAAAAAATACAATAAAACAATAATAAAAAAATAAATATTAAAAATAAAATGAAATAAATTTAATTAAATTTAATAAATAAAAGTAATTAAATTAACTAATGATTAATTTAGTGGGTGTCTTCTGTATCAATCAATGCTAAAAATGTGTTATTGCCTTTATTTTATTCTAAAATAAAATAAACTAATTAATAAAAAACATAATTATATTAAATAAAAAATAAATAAATAACAAAAAATAAAATAAATTAAAAAAGGAATTAAATTAAATAAATAAAAATATAATTAATTTAATTAATTAATGACTAATTTAGTTGCAGTCTTCTCTATACCATGCTAAAAATGTGTTATTGCCTTTATTTTGTTCTAGCAAAAATGAATTAAAATTAAATTAAATTAAATAAAAAAATAAACAGTAAATAAATAATATACATTATAATAAAATATAAATAAATAATAAAAATAAAATATGTTAATAACTTAAATAAATAAAATACAATTAATTTAATTTAGAGGGTGTCTTCTGTATACCATGCTAAAATCTGTTATTGTCCTTATTTTGTTCTACCAAAAACAAAATCAAATAAAAGAATCAAATAAAAAAATAACTTAGGTAAATAATAAAAATAAAATTAAATAAAAATGTAATTAAATCATATAAAAATACAAAAAAGAATAATATAAAGTAAAAAAATAAAACAAAAATAGCATAAAACATTTATTAAAATAACAAAATAGAATAAAATTAATTAAATGAAAATATTTAATCATTATATTTAATACAAATTTAACATAATATTTAAACATTTATATTTAAACATTTAATATAAAATAAATATGTGGAGAAATATTTGAGTAAGGAGAATTTTTTAGTTTTACCACACAGAGCATTTGATTCCATGCTATCAAATAAGAGCGTATAACTGAACCAGAGGTGTTTCACATAATAAATCAATGAGAAATCTGAATGAGAGATACACAGCTGATCTTAAACTCATGTCAATGAGGTTGTAATTTCCTCTTGGCCTTTTGGACCGAGCAGTTCAGATGCGGAAAACATTTCGCACCAGTCACCAAAGAAGCTGTTTACAGCATCAAGTGAGAGTATCCTGCAGTAATAATCACGCAAGGAGAAGATTATACAGCTGCGTTTTGATTTACAGCCATTAATCGACATGCTTCCTTCCAGGATATTAAAAAGTGGCATGTGACCAAGTCATCAGCCACTTCAAACGAGCAAAACATCATAGATACAAGCTGAGGACATGCACCGGTGTGCAAACTATAGAGTCCAGATGTTGTCTGGCACCACTACTGCATTAAAAACGGCATTATATTTAAAATATAATGAATATAATATAAATATATTTATATTTCTTTTCTTAAAGGTGCAGTAGGTTAGCATATATGCTATCCGTTAGCATAATATCTTTGAAACACAATCCCTCCCCTGCCATCCAAAGCCACGCCTCCTGAAATCACGAACGCGCACATTAAAGAAGACAGAGAGTCACTAGATCATGTCATTCACCAGTTAAACCCTTCATAGCACTTTTCAGAATACCGCAAACGCACTACGAGTAACATGACAAGAACTGACCGATCAGCTTCATATCTTGTATGGAATACACACATTTCGGTAGACTGAGGCCTATCCCAGTTCTATTTTTGTATCCCTTGAAAGGGATAGCCCTTGAAACAGAGTGTGAAGGGGAAGGGCTTCAAAATTTACCCCTAAGAAATGGGACAGCACGTCATCATGTGTCTTCACGATCTCTTCATATGAGATCAGACGATGGCGACTGCTGTAGTTATTGTGTTATTATTTGGTGTTTATCTTCAGGAAATCACTGAAGGCATATATTATGTTATCGTGACGATATAATGTGGCATAAGATCGTAACTGTACTGTGTATTTACAAAGTGGCCATATTCATCTATGTAAACACGCCAAAACAACATTAACATTATAGCAGACACTGTACAAAGCTGATTCACAGACACTAGACTATTCTGACAGGGTATTCGAGTGACATTAGCCGCATTTCCACTATCGGGCCAGTGCGAGCCAGGGCTTTAATCGGGCCAGGCCGGGCCAATAGCCCGGGAGGTTGAGAAATGAGGCCGAAATCATGTCGCGTTTCCACTGTCGGGCTAGTTGCTCGCAGTGCGTCACGCAAACACCGCCAACGAATCAAACGTCACACAACCCGCCCACTTCAGCGGGAACAAAAAACTCAAATTATAACCACAAACACAACCTGGCATCACTACGAGAGCTGGAAGATGGAGAACACCGAAGCGATTGCTTTTTTACTGTTTGTGGTCTGTTGGTGTAAGGCCAGACAGCGATCCCTGGATAAGGACATTCGAGTTCGGCGGCATTTACTTCGAACACAGATTTTGGCTGCAAGGCGAGTGAGTTGATCAAGCGCGATAGCAAAACAAATGTAAGGGAAGAAAGCATCTTGTCTCCTCTTTACCTGACAGGAAAACTCCGCCTTTGTACGTAACCCCGCCCCGAAGCCCCAGTTGGCCCTCCTTGGCCCAAGGTATTCGGCGGGCCGAAAAAGGCCGGACGCTGGCCCCAAGGAAGCCCTGCTGTGGCCCGATTACGCCCCGGAAGTGATAGTGGAAACGCGACTGGCCTTGGCTCGCTCGCTTTAGGCGCGATAGTGGAAACGCGGCTATTGAGTGTCAGAATGTTGTGGGACTGCTGTACAGGAGTTATTAAATTAGCGAAATTTAGCGGTTTTTTAAGCATGATGGTAAAACACGAACGCGGTTATGAATATATTAAAACATGTGCTTGTTTGTTGTAAAAATTCAGAATAATGACAAGAAAAATACAAATTTGTGCATTTTGACTTCCCTGTGCAGCCATGTTGTCGTTGTAGCTGGTGTATTCTGGGAAATTTTCTTACTCCTTGGTTTCCAGTGTGGTCCTGAAAAATCTCTGTTTCAAGGGGTATCTACCCCTTCTCCTTAAGGCTGATTTATACTTCTGCGTCAAGCGCATGTGTAGGCTACAGCGCGGCCTATGCGTGGACGCATAGCCCCCGCCGTTGCCGTCGCTGATGTGCACCCCTCAAAAAATGTAGCTACACGTCGCAACGACGCGTAGCGCAAGCTCTGTGATAGGTCGGCTTGGTAGCGCTGACGAGTGTGGGCGGGACCAAGAGCCGTGCGAGCCCGATGGAGCGACTGAAACGTCCAGAAACGTCCACGGGACTACGTTCTCAGAATGAGCCTGGGTAACTAGGCAAGTTATTGTATATCGATGATTTGTTCTGTAGACCATTGAAAAAATATATAGCTTAAAGGGGCTAATAATTTTGACCTTAAAATGGTTTTTAAAAAATTTAAAACTGCTTTTATTCTAGCCGAAATCAAACAAATCAGACTTTCTCCAGAAGAAAAAATATGATCAGACATACTGTGAAAATTTCCTTGCTCTGTTTACTTTGCTAGTCTTAAAATGACCTGATAATCTGGGTTTGTTTTGGTAATCTTTAATCAAAATCTGATCATTTGCGAAAATATGCTAAGCAAATTCAACCGTTAGTTTGCTGACAGTGAAAGATAAAAAGAGCACAAAAACAAAACCCCGCCCCCTACTTAATATTCAGTTTCAGTTAGAAGTACATCATCAGGCTGGAATAAAAGTCCACAGCAACTTTTTCAGAGTAAACATCATTTGGGAAAAATTTCAAACAGAAGAAAATCAAAGGGGGGTGAATAATTCTGACTTATATATATATATATATATATATACGTACACACACAGTAGTTAATGTGACTTAAAATAAAGTGTAACACATTTTTATTATAATTAAGCATCTTTAATTCAATTCAATTCAATTAACCTTTATTTGTATAGCGCTTATACAATGTAGATTGTGTCAAAGCAGCTTCACATAAAGGTCACAGTAAATAGGAACAGTGTAGTTAAGTTTGTAGTGTTTAAGTTCAGTTCAGTTTAGCTCAGTTCAGTGTGGTTTAATAATCACTACTGAGAGTCCAAATATTGAAGAGCAAATCCAACGATGCGCAGCTCTATAGATCCCGAACCATGCAAGCCAGTGGCGACAGCGGAGAGGGAAAAAAAACTTCACTAAAGGCGGAAGTGAAGAAAAAAAACCTTGAGAGAAACCAGGCTCAGTTGGGCACGACCATTTTAATTTCTCCGCTGGCCAAACGTCTTGTGCAGAGCTGCAGTCTCAGTGGCGGAGGCTGGAAGCTGGCCTCAGCGAAGACTCGTCTGTCTCTGGAGCGTCATAGGAAACAGTCTCATGTTCTCCATTCTTCCATGATCATCGCAGTAGTTGTTCAGGATTCGGCCAGGTCCAGGATATGGAAACCTTGGGATCATCTCGTCGTTGGTCTTGGATCGAATCAGTGACTCTGCATAGTCTAATTTTACTTTTAATTTTACTTTTACTAAGACGCACCCTATCGTGAGTCAGTCTCTCGTTTTGGAAACTCAAAGCGGCTAATCTTCCAGATTCTGTGAGCAGATTAGCTTGGCTTGAAGTTCATATTTTTGGAAAAGCAGCCCAGCTGGAATAACCATCGAATTTTTATCCTTCCTGCTTCGAGCAATTCTGAAAAAAAAGAAGATTGACATCCCTGAAGATCAAGTTAATTAGGGTAAATCTTGAAGGGAAGGTTTTTTTAGGTGATGGTCAAAGTGAGAGGAGCAGGAGAGAGATGCTGAAATGACAGGAAGCAATACAAGACTTGAATGACCACAGGGATTTCCTTTCATGACAGAGAATGAGAGGAAAAGATGGAAGGGGAAATATAGAGAGCGGGCAAACGCAAGAAAAATAAAGTAATCAGGAAGGGAGATTTGGCTTGTGTGATAGTCTGGAATGTGCACCGTCACTAGGAATTACAGATAATGCAACTGGAATGCTCCTAGTCAGTTCATTCTGTGACTAAACTTGATTATTCCCACTAAGAGTCCATTACTTATGATTAGTGAAGGTGTGGGTTCAGTGTGACGGCAAAAGAAACAGCACACACACACGCACAAACACAAACAAAAGCATACAAACACATACACACACTCAAACGCACAAACAAACACGCAAAAACCCAAATACACACACATAAACACACACACACAAATGCATGCACAAACACAGGCAAACACAAACACCCCACACATGCACAGGTAAGCACTCAAACGCACGCACGCACACACACCCACCTACACACACAAAGACGCACACACACAAGCAAATGTGAAAACATGCACACACACAAACACATAAACGCATACACACACACACACACAAAAAGAAAGATGCACACACATACAAACGCATGCACACACACGCACACACACGCACGCACACACGCACGCACACACGCACACACTCATGCCCACGTATGCAATCGAACGTACAAACACATGCACGGACATGCGTGCGCACACACACACGCACGCACGCACGCACGCACGCACGCACGCACGCACGCACGCACGCACGCACGTACACACACAAAAAAACAAGTACACGGAAATTCATGCACAAACACAAGCACAAACACACACAAGCACGCACAAACACACCCACACACATACTCGCACAAGCAAAAGCAAACACACAGAAAAGCACAAGCACACACACACAAACAAAAAACCAAATACACGCAAATTCATGCACATGCACAAAGCGCGCGCACACACACGAACACGCAAAAGCACACACACACGCAAAAGCACACAAACAAACACATACACAGGTATGCACTTGAACGTACAAACACACGCACAAACACACACACACACACACACACACACGCATGCAAACACACAAACACAAGCTGATGCACAAACATGCACACACACAACTATAAATATCCAAACACATAAACACACACACACACGCATATGCACACAAACAAACACATGCACAGGTATGCACACGCACGCACAAACACACATGCAAACACACAAACACAAGCCGATGCACAAACATGCACACAAACACAAACACACACACGCATGCACAAACACACCCACACACGTGCACATACTCACACAAGCAAAAGCAAACACACACAAACTCAAACACACACACTCAAGCACAAGCAAATGCTCACAGGCACATGCACTCACACATGCACACACACGTCAACGCATGCACGAACACAGGCTAAACCAAATGCATGCACATGGATGCAAACACACACACACACACAGTTAAAAACTCAAACACAAACATGCACACGCACAAACACACGCAAGTACACAAACACACTCCCACATGTCTCCGAGCATTAATCTGCCATGACTTATGCTAGCCTGCATCAATTAAAAGCCCACATCAGGACTTGGACGCTAATGGCATTTGTTCACAATGGCCACGCTTGTACAAATATAATCACTGCTTGCCTACACGCAAATGTGGCCCTGCACACACACACACACACACACACACACACACACACACACACACTCTGCAGGAATGAGATCAGCGAGTCCTGCTGAATCACAAGCATTGTTTCCACCCCAAACTATTCACTCATCTCCTTCTAGATGCTCCGCGTGTTTGAGCGAGTGCGGCTGAAAAGGAGAGAATGATGTGGCAAGAACTGGAGGAGAGTCAAGAAAGAAACGCACCAATGAGAGAAGCAGATCAACACAGCAACAGTATTATTTAAACCACGACAATAACTTAATGGACACTATTGAGGAACACTATTGAGTAGGGCTGCAGCGTATTGGAAAAATCTGACGCTGCAATATTTTGATTTGCCGTGATATACACTCACCATTTCGAGGTGATTTTCTCAATATTTCGATATATATATAGAGAGAGAGAGACAGAGAGAGAGACACACACACACACACACGCTCAGTGGCCACTTTATTAGGTACACCTGTCCAACTGCTCGTTAACGCAAATATCTAATCAGCCAATCACATGGCAGCAACTCAGTACATTTAGGCATGTAAACATGGTCAAGACAATCTGCTGCAGTTCAAACCGAGCATCAGAATGGGGAAGAAAGAGGATTTAAGTGACTTTGATTGTGGCATGGTTGTTGGTGCCAGACGGGCTGATCTGAGTATTTCAGAAACTGCTGATCTACTGGGATTTTCACGCACACCATCTCTAGGGTTTACAGAGAATGGTCTGAACAAGAGGAAATATCCAGTGAGCGGCACTTCTGTGGGCGCAAATGCCTTGTTGATGCCAGAGGTCAGAGGAGAATGGCCAGACTGGTTCATGCTGATAGAAAGGCAACAGTAACTCAAACAACATGAAAGCATGGATCCATCCTGCCTTGTATCAACGGTTCAGGCTGGTGGTGGTGGTGTTATGGTGTGGGGGGTTTTTTTTGGCACACTTTGGGCTCATTAGTACCAATTGAGCATCGAGTAAACTCCACAGCCTACCTGAGTATTGTTGCTGACCCTTTATGACCACAGTGTCTCCATCTTCTGATGGCTACTTCCAGCAGGATAATGCACCATGTCAAAAAGCATAAATCATCTCAGACTGGTTTCTTGAACATGACCATGAGTTCACTGCACTCAAATGGCCTCCACAGTCACCAGTTTTCAATCCAATAGAGCACCTTTGGCAGAATGGCATATTCGCATCATGGATGTGCAGCCGACAAATCTGCAGCAACTGCGTGATGCTATCATGTCAATATGGAGCAAAATCTCTCAGGAATATTTCCAGTACCTTGTTGAATCTATGCCATGATAGATTAAGGCATTTTTGAAGGCAAAAGAGGTTCCAACCCGGTACTAGTAAGGCGTACCTAATAAAGTGGCCAGTGAGTGTATGGCCAGGACCAATAAAATGCTGATTATGAGCAGCAGTGTAGTGCTTAATAAGTTTATTAACTTATTAAGCACTATTGACTGCCTCTTTGTA
The DNA here is from genome assembly GCF_903798145.1 of Danio aesculapii. Lineage (NCBI taxonomy): Eukaryota > Metazoa > Chordata > Actinopteri > Cypriniformes > Danionidae > Danio > Danio aesculapii. The sequence continues at coordinate 3,088,931 of NC_079442.1, read as the reverse complement.
TTTTCATTGAGATCGTTTATTTGCCCGGATTGTTTTTTTTAACAATAAATGTTTCTATTTTGATTACTATTATTTTCTTGGTGTTTTTATGTATTGTTGTAGTGTTGTTTGGAAATTACTGAAAAATGTCAAATAAAAACACTTATCAAAAAAATCCTTCAGAGTCACATTTGGATAAATAAATAAATGGGCGACATTTGCTCGAAGTTAACGTATGTAACGTGAATAGTTGTAGCGTGTTGTAGTGCACCTAATAAGTGTTACTGCTGTAGTAATACATCAAAGAAAGTGAACTTGGGATTTGTAGTGTGTACTTAGATCTATAGAGGTAAAAAAGTATATAAATAAATAAACCTGAAATTTTAGGTATTGCTGGGCCCACACGTAATCCGCGCGCAGCTTTTTTTAGGCCGTTATTGAATCTGTTTATTTACTGATGCGAATGTGCGCAAATATTTATATTTATTTAGTTTTTATATCAATTTCCAGTAATATTATTAACGAATATGCTATTTTTATATGATTTATTTACAATATCACTTGTAGTAATATTTTCATACTTTAATTCATCCCAAATGTGCTCAGTCGGGTTGAGGTCAGGACTCTGTGTAGACCAGTCCAACTCTTCCACTCCAAACTCCTTTTGGACCAGGAATTCCCAACCTCGTATTCCCAAGGTCAACAGCTTAAAAACAAGCCCACATCATAACCCCTTAACCACCATAAAGTAATCATTTCTGTCTTTTAGAAGACTTTCTGTTTACCAAACAAGTGGTTCTAATTGGATTTGCATTGTAAACCTTAAAGTTAATATTTTTCTTATTTTACGTATTTAGTTACTACACTCCCAAAATCATTCTGCATAAATCCACAAATTTCTCAAACAATTGTCCACAGATTCTGTCTGCCTACCTACGAATATAAATAGTTGACATTGCTTGAAATATTAGATACTATAGTAGCATAAAGATTATACTAAAACATGGCAGAGTTAAAACTGTGTGACTGATTTGTTCCACTATCACAGACTTTGAAAGTGTTTTCCCATTGCATGTCATTTAACAGTGTTTAGACAAACCTAAAACACTATTTAAAGGGAATCCAGTTGTTTGTGCAGGTTGTATTTTCACCTAGGAGGGAAAAAACAACAAATGCGGGAGTGTCAGCAACTCATCAACAGCTGAAACTATCATTTACACCGCAGGAGGCCTGAGGGAAAAGTGCACTCCGTCCTGACAGGAGGAAGAAGGAGAGGAGGAGTAGAGGAAGAAGGAGAGGGGATCCGCACGCCTGGCCATTTGGCTGTCAAGCATTAAGTGGGTAAAAGGTAATCCATCACATTCTGGCCGCTTCGTCTTCCCTTTGTTAGTCGCACAACAAAAAGTTTAAGGAAAAGTATTTAAAGACAGAGAAACTGAGACTGCACCAAATAATCGGAAGCCGTATGTAATGGGAGAAGTTGCATCCCGGACGAGCCCCCAAATTTCAGATTAGCTACGTTTTCATCCAAAGAAGAATTTATATTGCACAAATAATTCATGAACTATGTGGATAGGTTGGGAAAATAAAACAAAGGTTGGGAATGATAGTTCATGAAGGACATTTAACATTTATAGAACCTTTTAATTGCACAAAAGGCTCTTTATAGCAGAAAAAATGGCTATTTAAATGTTGATAACTTTGATTATGACTAGATTTGATATGAAAGATTCTTTAGAGGAACCAATAATGGTTCTCCTATGGTATTTTATATTCATGGCACTATTTTTAAAAGGATAGTTCACCCAAATCTGACAATTCTGTCATCATTTACTCACCTTTACTTGACCTGTTTGAGTTTCTTTCTTATGTTAAGCATAAAAGAAGATATTTAAAAAAAATAGGACCTATAACCATTGACTTCCATAGTATTTGTTTCTCCTACTATGGAAGTTAATGTTTACATGTGTTCAACCTTCTTCAAAACATCTTTAGTTTTTTAGTTTTCAAGAGAATAAAGAAACTTAGCCACATTCTGGCCGCTTCCTCTTGCCTTTCTTAGTCGCACAACAAAAAGTATTTAAATGATTAGCGAGAAACTGAGACAGCACCAATTATTCAGAAGCCAAATGCAGTGGGAGAAGTTGCTAGGCATGGGACGATAACAGTTTCAATGTATACCGCGGTTTGGAAAACTCAAGGTTTTAAAACAGAAATTTTCTGTAATATCGTTCCTAAGGTATGTGTAAGATTTTTTATTTACATTTTTTGTTTTGTTTTTAGGATAACAGTATCTTCAACAGAAAAAAAATCCAAAGATGCCATTTTAAATGGTCAAGAAATCAGTGTTTTTGAAAACAGCAGAAGTCAATGATGCATTTTCATTATTTAGTCTGAAATCTTTACTGCTCCAAAATATTATAACTCTTAAAAAAAATATATATTGTCTTCAAAGGGGGGAAAACTTATGGTTTTTCTACCCAGACATTTAAAATGAATATATTTTAAAGCAGTAATCACAATACCATGATACCGTGATATTTTTATCCAAGGTTATCACACTGTCAGAATCTTATACCAGCCCATGCCATGCCAACAAGTTGCATCCCGGACGAGCCCCCGAAATTCAGATTAGTTACGTTTTCATCCAAAGGAGAAAGAATTTTGCATAAATAATCCACAAACAGTGTACATAAGAGAACAAAATAGTCACTTATATGCAAATGATTGATGATAAAATTGAAATGAGATAAACTGCGCATAAAGCAAAGTGTTTGATGAATATTTCCATCGAAGGTTATTCGCATGTTTTTGGGTCATGTAAGAATTATCCAGCTCAAGAGAGAAAAAGTTTGCCATGTACACACTATTAAAAATATTTTTCTGCAACACTGAGGACTTAGAATAACCATTTTTGGTTCCCAAAACAACCATTTAGTCAATGAAGAAAACAAACAAAGAATATTTTAATCGTCCAAATTTGTTTTATTTACTTTAGTGGAATGGAAGATTTATTTTCTGTCATTTTTATGAGTGTGTTTTCAGATTTTACATACACACACACTCTTAAAAATAAAGGGTATTTATTCATCCTAAGAATGTAAACAAATTTTCAAGCAATGGCAGTTTTATTTACCTTAAAAATAAAGAGTGTATTTCAAGATTTTACGCACACACTTTTATAAAAATAAAAGGTTCCTTATTGGCAATTATAGTTCATAAAAGGCTCAAAAGGCTCTTTATAGCAGAAAAAATGTCTATTTAAATGTTGATAACTTTGATTATGACTGGATTTAATATGATAGATTCGTTGGAGGAACCAAAAAATGTTTTTTCTATAATATTTTATACTCATAACACTATTTTTAAAAGGATAGTTCACCCCAAATCTGACAATTCTGTCATTATTTACTCAACCTTTGCTTGTCCTGTTAGAGTTTTTTTCTTATGTTGAGTATAAAAGAATAACCTGTAACTATTGACTTCCATTGTATTTCTTCATCCTACTATGGAAGTCAATGGTTACAGGTTTTCAGCCTTCTTCAAATTATCTTCTTTAGTGTTAAACAGAATATAGAAACTCAACCACTTCAGTAAACACTGAGTAAACATTCAATTTTGGGTGAACTATTCCTCACAAGTAAGTTTTTATCCAGAATTTTTAAGCGATATTCAAAAATGTGGATGCACAATATAGTTCCCCTTAACTGCAACCGCATTTTTATGCAATGCAAGTATTCACAACAATGACTAGCCCATACGTCTATACTTAACAACTCTGCATTCTGCAACCACAAGGAAACATGCTTGGTTTTCCCAGAAACACGATCTCCGCTGTGGAATAGCACCACAGGGCGGAGTACTTTCTGTGTCTTCTTTTAAAAGCAGTAATTTATAGCGTCTCCGGTAGTCAACTCTTCCCTTGACAACAAATACCTGTTCATTACAAAAGGAAGATGGTGAGACAACAGGGAGGGAGAAAGATAGAGAGAGCGAGAGAAGCGAGGTATTTTTTGCATAGCCGGAGGGTACAGATGGCAGCTATTTCACACCTCCAGCTCTGGGGTAAATTCAGACCTATCATGTTTATTTAAAGCCTCCACACAGTCGGCAAGAGCAGAAGTGACCGCTCTTTTTTTTAATAATAAGAGTAATGCAAGGCATTGAGAAGTCTCCGGGGAATGCTGTATTTCCGAAATCCTAAAAGACGTTGTAGATACGGAAGCACGTTTGGGCCTGTGAGAGCCAAAGACACTGGCTTGGCTGGAATGTTGCCAAAGGACACATTTTTCAGGGTTTTATTTCAGCTGGTGTGCTTCTCCCACCCCCCCCCCCCCTCCCTCCTCCGCCAGTCTGTTTCCCTTTTTCACCCTCTCTATATGAATCGAGTGCATGAAAGTCCTCAGGGTATTGAATGGCTATTTTGGATATGAGGTGGAAATGAAAAACGAATGGTATCCAATTGTAAACTTCCACAGCTCAGGGTTGAATGTGTGTTTTTTCTCTCTCCTGGCACACACTACTGATATGCCAACACAATCTCACGGCAATTCGTAACTTTTTTTTAGTGGCTAATTCGTATGAATTCGTACGATCTAATTCGTACAATTTAGTACGATTTGCTCATCCTCCAATGACGGTTGGGTTTAGGGGCGGGGTTAGGTGCCACGCCTCCTTTTTAAAATCGTACCATTTCGTACGACTGAACTCGTACGAATTCGTACGAATTAGCCACTAAACTGTCAAAACGTAAAATACTTACGTTTTCTCGTGAGATCAGGCTGGATATGCACCATATTGCAGATGTGAGTATAGTTGGTAACCGTGCAGATAGATCATAGTACAAGGTGGTACAATTGTTTTGTACAATATCTAATGGGCTTTTAATGGGGGTGTATTTTGGACAACAGTATTATAATCGCTCTTCAGAATAATATTAAAAGTGTTTAATGCACTTGAATACAGTTGAAGTCAGAATTATTAGCCCCCCGTGTATATATTTTAACACAGGGATTCTCAACCGGTAGGCTGCGGCCACTAGTGGGCCTCAGCGATCCTGCAGGTGGGCTGCGAGATAGCTTAAATTAGCTTAAATAATTATTTGATTTCATTATTAAATATGTTTTAGATAAAAATTATTGGTGTAATGGCATTCCCCGTTTTCTGTTATTGATTACTTCGGACTCGCTGTACAATACAGACTTAACCGTGGCTGCACTTCCGACCGCTGCACGTCAACTAGGACTACATGCTCAGCTGTATAAAGCAAACAGTCACGCAAATGTAAAGGTAACGATGATTATAGTTATAACTAGTTCACGTGTGCCTCACGTCTGCGACTCGTATCAGAGTGTAAGGAGCTCAACGTCTACAAGACATGGCTTATTATCAAAACAAATCTTCAATTCAGACACCACAGAACAAGACTAGAGAAAAGACTTACCCTCATCTTGGATGGCTGGTCTGCCCTGCGACTGAAGAGCCTGAGTTAACAGTACTGATATCAGAAGCAGCGTATTCCTCATTATCATCATCATCTTCATCATTATCATCAAAGATTCTCTACATCTGAACTCCACATCCAGCCCAGCTCTCCATGAGATCAACTAGGACATCAGCACTGTGTTTAAGACAGAGAGAAGGAAAATTGATTAAAAACAGTCATCTATTCTGAACGTGTCAAAATGTTCAGTGTAGAAATTAAGTACACTGGGCTTAACCTGCATGGAGTCATCTGAATAGAACTGGATTGTGAAACGATGCAATTGGTGGATAGATTTATGTATAAATTAAGTACAGTTAAGTCAAAATTATTTGCCCTAATATTTTTTTTTCTTTTTCAAATATTTCCCAAATGAACAGATTCAGGAATTTTTCACAGTATTTCCGATAATATTTTTTCTTCCGGAGAAAGCCTTATTTTTTTATTTTAGCTAGAATGAAAGCAGTTTTTAATGTTTTTTTAAACCATTTTAAGGTCAAAATTATTAGCCCCCTTAGACGATATTTGCTTTGGATTGTCTTAAAAAACATCAATATTCAATTGAGTTGCCTAATTATCCTAACTTTACCCTAATTAACCTAGTTAAGCATTTAAATGTCACTTTAAGCTGAATACTAGCATCTTAAAACTAGTTACACATTATTTACTGTCATCATGGCAAAGATAAAAGAAATCAGTTATTAGAAATGAGTTATTAAAACTATTATGATTAAAAATGTGATCAAATCTTCTTTCCGTTAAACAGAAAAACATACCGGAGGGCTAATAATAGATTTGTAATAGATAATAGTTGTAATAATAGAGTTGTATCTCAGTTGTGTGTCAGCTCACTTCGTCTGTTTGCTCTCTCGAAATACACAGGAACACAAACGCGCTCCTATCTGTCAACTTTAGACCCCAGCGTGACCCCGACACACCATCTGTCCCACAGCTATCGGAACTCCTCACTCAAACATCATTTACACACTTCAACACACACCCCACTCCGACGAAAAAACCAACAACTGCATTTCACAACTCGACAAGCAGATGTTTTCCCTTCTGAGTGTTTGGCTGGGGTCATTCGTGCGTCGTTACTTGCAATCGGGTAACAGGTAAACGGTAATATGACGTTGGGGAAAGTTTCGTTTTGAATGTAGTGCATTACAATATTTTTTTTTGTAATTCACAAAATGTAAATATGGCGGAAATATGGCGGAAGAAAAGGTTAATATCAGTCCCTCCAGGATTATGTGAAACCATTTGCTATTGAGATTAAAAACAAATGACTAAATTAGAATATTTTCACAGCAAAACACGAAGCAAATAATTAAAATTAAAACAAATAATACCATGTGTTTTGAGAAAAATTGACAAAATTAGTCATTTTAAGATGCAAATATTTTTTTAAAATATCCATGCAAAGTCCTGAAGGGACAGTAATATTGTCAACTAATATAAAGCTGGCGTTAGGGTTAGGTTTAATAAATTAAATCTAGACTTGCTAGATTGACTAAATGGAAACTCAATTGACTATTAGTGCATCTTTTAAACATAGAGCTGCACAATATCCAAAAATTAACATTTTCACCATAATAGTTAATGCAATATTAATGATAAATCATATTTATTTTATGTGCCAGGCATTTGTGTGCTGCATACAGATGTTGTTTATCCAAATTTGACCAATCAGAGGGGGCCTTATTATCTTTAGCCCCGTCTCCCTTAGAGCTGCTGTTGTCCTATTGGCTGGAGTGACCAAAAGGCCAGCCAATAGGAGTTTTCAGTCATTCATAATGTTTTTAAGCAAGTGTTTACACCTCGACATAGCTTAATACGCTGATTTAATTCAATAATTCAAATTCAATTTGATCGGAAAACATCTATTAACTGTTTAGATTAGTTTTTTTATAATAATAATAAATAAATGTTAATTTAGCACTTTTTAATAAATAAATATAAAAAGTAGCTCATGAAAAAATTGCATTTCCCTACATAAATGCTATATTGTTATCACAATACTTAAAAAACAATATCACATATCATTACCGTGCAGCCTTGATTAAATGTTAATACCAGAAGAAATCTCGGCGAGGCATAACGCGATAAGATGTCCATCACCTTCACAACTGCTCTAATAAGGACAAGAAACTTGGACAAACGCCAAGACGCTTGATCCATCCACATAAAAAGTTCCCACAGAATTTGTGATGGTTTCATTTTCCATCTTATATGTGCAGCTGGTGCAGATGAACGGAGAGACGGGCAAACAGGGACATTTCATCCCCAACACAGAGAGCATTAATCACATTAATAATCACTCGTCACACTCGGGCATACACAAAAACTCACGGCAATTCAACAGCAAGAATACAATAGCAAATTGGGAAAAACTGACATTGCACTATATTTTGTTTATTCATTCGTTCTCTTTTCGGCTTAGTCCCTTTATTAAACAGGGGTCGCCACAGTGGAATGAACCAACCAATCGCAACCAATCACTGGGAAACATCCATTCACACTCATTCACTCACACTCATACACTACGGACAATTTAGCTTACCCAATTCACCTGTACCACATCTTTGGACTGTGGGGGAAACCGGAGCACCCAGAGGAAACCCACGTGGATAAGGGGAGAACATGCAAACTCCACACAGAAATGCCAACTGACCCAGCCGAGGCTCGAATCAGTGACCTTCTTGCTGTGAGGCGACAGCACTACCTACTGCGCCACCGTGTCGCCTTTATTTTGTTTATCTGTAATATAAATAAAAACTAGGACAGCACAAAATATGATTTCAGCATCGATATATCGCAATGTGTGCATCCGCAATAGTTCCATCCTAAAGATATGCAATGTAGAGTCTGAAGTATAGCTGACCAGGAGCTACAGAAATATATTTAATCACTGCGTTTATACGGAATTTATATGGTTTATGCAAAAATCGTTTTTGTTACTTCGAACTTTTGTCTTGTTTCTAGTCCAAATATCAACATTTCAAAGGGAAAACAAGATGATTGCACGCCCCCTGCTGGCAGATCATTTAGCTTGATTTAAAGGGCACATAGTTTACCTCTTTTTTATGATTTAATATTAATATTCTGGTTCTTCTGAGTGTGCCAGTTTAGGTTCAGTTTAAAACACAATTCAGATTTTTTATTATAATGTGTTAAAAAGTGTCATGTTGGGGGCGTGTCCACAGCTTGCTGATTTAGGGGTGTGTTGCTTCACATGTAGATTAGTTTCGGCTTCCCGCCAACATAACAAGGGGGCGGGGCCATGAACTCACCCGCCCTGCGTTTGCAACAGAGTCTGACAGGCAGACTGAGAGGAGTCGGAGTGAGAGGATCACCATTCAGTCGTACATGTACGACTCTGACACAGACCAAGCAGAGAGTACAAAATCATTTGTGTCTTTGTACAGTTTTACAGCCAACTGTGTGCTAGTTTCAAGTGCCGAGCTTGTACACCGAGACTAATAACCACGCACACTGAATTAACTTTGACCGAGGCACCGGATGCGCCGCTCGAAGCCGCGACACGGCACACCAGATACTCTCTGTGGCGTGGCAGAAACATGAAGTGTCCCGAATCGTCGCGCCACGCATGTTTGAATTCTAAACATAGGTTTCTGCAGCGGTCCGCGGTGTCCAGCCGTCGACTTGAGTGTACCCTGATAGAAACCTACGTTTAGAATTGTAAAACGCATGCTAGTTAAGATCACAGGGAGCTTCTGGGATCGCGAGAAATGCAAACGGCTGAAGTATAAGGTAGACTCAATGAGAAGTACACATGTTTGCAAACCTACCTAAAGATACAACCAATAATTCCGATTAGAGCGATAATGTGGAGAATATTGATCTTGTGTTGAGCCCAATGAGCCTTGCATCTAAAAATAGAGCTAGCGTGTTCCTTTAGTGATATCGCTTCAACTCACGCTGAAAATGGCGGACGTGAATCAACAAACTGAGAATATGATGATGCGCCTGTCAATCAATATTGGTGGGCGGGGGGACCGCTCTCCTACGTAAAGTTGTGGTCGGTTTGAAAACAGCTCCAATTGATCCACCGTTTTTTATGTCGTTAAATTGAAAAAAAAGGACTGAGTGTGTTTATTTCACCCCAATATGACAGTTTATACACTATACCTGCACATATGTCTGTCCAAACAGCTTGAAAAGTAGATTTTTCACTATAGGTGCCCTTTAAGGGATGTGAACAATGAATCTTCAATAATGACATGTGCTTTAAACGTATGTGCTTTAATTCAAAACATCCAACTGTCTCGAGTTGATGTCATACGCATCTATAAATAAATTAAAACCTAAAAGTTCATTTGTACAAAGAGAAACGTTAACTAGGCTGGAAAGACTAACGTTCCCTCAACTACTTTTAACACATTTAATTACTGCAGTTTATGAAAAAGACAAATATAAAGCCTCTCGGAGGGAAACAAGCACAAGACAGACGGCTTAATTCATACCCAGATGAGTTGCCTGATGTAAATGTTTAAGCATTTTTTAAGAAACAAATCCCTCTGTTTACGTGAACTATCCCCAAGTAAAACAAACAGCAGAACGAACGTTGTATTTACCGTCGTGCTCTCTGTGAGAAAAGGGAAGGAGGCGCGGAGAGACGAGAAAAAGGGAGGGAGTGCGTGGAATAAAGCGAAATAGGCCAAGTCAAGTGGAAAGAGAAGTTAGTACCCTAATTAATGAACCCCGGCGTGTTTTTTTTCTGCCTGTGATCATTGGAGGGGAACATGGCGAGAGCGTACAGCAAGCCCAGCTCATTACCGCTGCCTGCTACTGGAGCGGAACATTCCAGAGAACAGCATCGGTTTGTGTTGGAGACAGGACGGGACGCCTGACCTCACTCACTTCAGCACTGGTGGGATCCAGAGCTACAGCCGGACCAACAAACCCAGACCGACGCTCCACGGGGAGGCTATTAGGGCCAGGCTGATGACCGCCTCCAAAGTCCCTTTCAAGGAAAAGTCTGTTCACTTCCAAACAGAACAAAACCCACATTGCGATATTTAGTTTTTTTGAGATCTGATTTCACCAGACGGCCCTATTTTGTGAAAGAATCCCTATTTGTGTATTGATTGGAATCATTTGTAGGGGAGTGTATCAAATGTAGGAAATAAAATCCATTAAAGCACAGATGAAAACAACAGGGCATCACAGTGGTACACAGGGTAGCACGATCGCCTCACAGCAAGAAGGTCGCTGGTTCGAGCCTCTGAGGGTCAGTTGCATTACTGTGTGAACTTTGCATGTTCTCCCTGTGTTGGCGTGGGTTTCCTCCGGGTGCTCCGGTTTCCCCATAAGTCCAAACAAATGCGCTATAGGGGAATTGGGTGAGCTAAACTGGCTGTAGTGTATGGATGTGAACGCAAGAGTGTATGGGTGTTGCCCAGTGTTGGGTTGCGGCTGGAAGGGCATATGCTGCGTAAAATATATGCTGGATAAGTTGTCGGTTCATTCCGCTGTGGCAGTCCCTGATAAAGGGACCAGGCCTGAAAGAAAATGAATGAATGAATGAATGTAAACAACAGAATAAACGTTAAAATAAATAAATAAATAAATAAATAAATAACGCTTTATGGTTTTCATTCATTCATTCATTCATTTTCCTTCAGCTTAGTCCCTAATTTATCAGTGGTCGCCACAGCGGAATGAACCGCCAACTATTCCAGCATATGTTTTACACAGCCGATGCCCGTTCAGCCGCAAACCAGTACTTGGAAACACCCATACACACTCATTCACACACACACACACACAGACACACACACACACACACACTAGGGCTGCACGATATTGGAAAAATCTAACATTGCGTTTTTTTTTATTCTACGATATAGACCTTTTTCTTGGTTGCTGCATGGAGGGCGCCATAGCGAACAGCGTCTTCCGGTAGGATGCTTAGAACTTTCATTTAAAGCATTTACAACTGGTAAATCTGGATCTGAAAATGGTTGTCAATACTATTTTGAGTGGCTCGTGGAGTGTTTTTGTGATCCACAACTTTGATTTTGAAAGGCGTGTGTAAAACTGTCAGATGTGGGTCAAGCGCGAGAGAAAAACGTTCTCCTAATGACCCGTTTCAGGCCTGTGGTACAGTATAGGTCACCTTTATCAGGCTTGCATTTCCACTGCCAAAAGGGTACAAATAGTAC
>NC_079442.1:3024782-3072282 GCF_903798145.1 Danio aesculapii | reverse complement strand
CTAAGCTAAAAGAAGAAAAAAACAAACCTATATGAACATAAATGATTATACAATCTAAAAACTGCTGAGGGTTTTGTATAACGTTGGGTCAATTTGAATTTAATTTAAAAAAAAGATGTTTTATTACAAAAACCAAGATTTGTAAAAGTTATTATATACATATATGCCCAATTTCATTGATCTATGTGATGGATATTGCAGACTATTAAAACAAAAAAATCTCATATATTATGCTGCCCTAGTTTGCAGTAAAGTTATGAAGTGAAGTAAGAATGATTGGTATTTTAATTAACATTTTATGAATTATCCTTCTTCCACAGCACCAATCCAAACTCATGCTTCAGTAGGCTATAGTTATGTTGTTTTTACTCTGGGAAGATAAACATCTGCAAGATCAAACCTGTCTTCACATCAAGATAACTCCACGCATTTATGTTGGCATAGGGATTCTGCCAAATCTCAAGCATGGAGGGCAGATATCAAAACACAACACTGATTTACCAAATACTAATAATAAACCAGTTTCAGAACCAATTTCTTCCCAAGGTAACTGTGAGGCTACCTCAACTCTGTCTAGGAAAATCAAATCATTAAGTAACCCAATAGCTCAGGGTTACAAGCTTAACACAACAACAAACCTTTTGCATAGAAGCCACTAAATGAAACATGGAAGGTTTTATTTAACTGTATCTACAGGAGAGCTACAACAGCTGTTGGGATATACACATTTACTTCGAAATACATTTTGTTTTTGGTTGCGTTTAAATATGAGATACTGTACGAGCGCGCGCCTGGCAGTACAGGCACGCGCATTAAACTCGCTGTAATAACGTCAGGTTTGGAGCTATTTGATCATTAATAATCTCATAACAAAAGCATACTCGTCTCATAAGAAGAGAAAGGAAGATATTATTCAACTCATTGCTGAAACATATTTAGCATTTGTTTTTAATTCAAAACTATATTAAAAATACTTTTAGTAGTATTAAAGAGTTTATATTAAACTATTTAGTTAAAAATATTTATTTCAGAAAAGTAGAAATGTAAAACAATTCAAATAATGAGGCTAATAAATAAACAAGAACAAAAAGAAAAACATATTAAGCCTAAATAATAATGTAACTCGTTCCAAAAAACATCTTATTTATACTGTCCACCCATTTAAGTTACCAAAACTCAGCTAGTAAAGTTCGAATTTAATAAATCAGCAAAGGCATGTGCATTTTATTACAGACAGACATGCTAGAGTCCATTTACAAGCGTTACTCACCTTTCTGAAGCAAATCCTGTGAGGAAAGATTCAATCCAGAACAGATTCAGAAGTTATAAAACACCGTCTCCACAATAATCAATTGATGAAACTCCACATTTCTTGCTTGTTCGCAAGTTTAGTCTTTGTTTGTTTGTTTTTAAATGAAAACTCTTCAGATGTTGCTCAGTTTTTCTTTAACTCGCCGGAAAATCGTCTGAAACTGGTGAACAAAATCCTCAGTAGAAGCGCGTGCTCGTCTTTAAGATGGTTTCGTGAAGTAACATAACGTCTAAAATTCACTCACATCACCCAAATGCCGATTTTCTCACCGAGTCTGCACGTTTTTCCCTGTGGAAATCCCACCCGTGCGGGTTTTGTTTGCGCTCGTGCGTAATGAAGGTAGAGGAAAAACTTTTACCCCCTTCGCCACTTCGGTCGGCAGATCAAAACCAATCAAAACCCTCGAAAGCGGGTTTATTAGAGCCGAATTTCCCTGTATAAATCGGTGTATGTTCGGGAACACCAACTTCTTGTTGTTTTGTCGATAAATCCGATATCGTCGGCCTCCCCCAGCACTTCTTCTTCAGATACAGCGAGATTCCGCACTCATGGATGGAGGAGTGTGTGAGCAGAAAGACCTGACTCCCCCTCCATCACTAACACCTCAGGACTACCAAACAGCTGGCCCAGTGCACTCTGGGATTGTAGTTTTTTGTCAAAGCGAACCCCCTCTTTGATGTTTTCCTCTAAAGAAGAAGAAACATTTTTCAAGGTTTAATCAAAGATATAGTTTAGCCATCATCATTTAGGGTTAGCCTACCACCAATCACTTAGGCCTATTCGAAACATTTGTTTCTTCTGTAGAACACAAAAGAAGATATTTTGAAGAATGTTGGCACGCTGAAATAAAATATTAATTAGATTTACTAACAATTTATATGGGCTGAATTTGAACAAACCAACTGATTTTAGTAATGTTCAACTTAATTTGTTCAAATTTAACCCAGGGGGCGACATGGTGGCTCAGTGGTTAGCACTGTCGCCTAACAGCAAGAAGGTCGCAAGTTCGAGTCCCGGCTGGGCCAGTTGGCATGTTCTCCCCGTGTTGCCGTGGGTTTCCTCCGGGTGCTCCGGACTCCCCCACAGTCCAAACTCATGCACTATAGATGAATTGAATAAGCTAAATTGGTCGCAGTGTGTGTGGGTGTTTCCCAGTGCTGGGTTGCAGCTGGAAGGGCATTCACTGTATAAAACATAAGCTGGATAAGTTAGTGGTTCATTCCGCTGTGGTGACCCCTGACACATGAGGGACTAAGACAAAGGAAAATGAATGAAGAATGACTAATACATCCCCTTTCTTTATTCTTCTTAGATGAAGCTGTTCTGTTCAGTCTTTGTCTGTGTGTGACAACAATGTCCACACACCTCCGACACAGTTTGTGTTTGCACAGTAAAGATGACCCCAACAAAGTGAAGAGCTTGCGATCGCATTATCTCAACCGCAGGAAAAGATAACATCTCCTGTTTTATTCAAACTACGATTAGCTTGGCGTACTAATGCACAGAAAACATTCACAGATCCTAAAACCATCCATTTATAGATAGCAGCACAGGCCATTGATTGGGGGGATGGGGGTGGACATTGTCCTGGTCCCACTAAGGTTCTTTTCACAGCCTATCAATGGGCTCAGAAAAGAACTGAACATCTATAGCTATGTTTCCTTTCGAAGATGCAAATTAGATGGAATATCACATAAAGCATTTACAAGTAAAGCAGCGTTTCCATCCAATTAGTCAAAGAGAACAAAATGGTCACTTCCTGATAAAATGGCGGCAAACATAAAAAAGAAAAAGTGAATTTGCTGTGGTAAGAGAAGCCACCGTGAGCCTTTTTTCTTCTAATATAAATGAATTAGAAGACAAAAACAAAACGCAGTGAACACATGGTAGCTTTTAGAGGCGTGAGACACTCTTTGGGGGGACAAACTTTAGCTGAGGGATGTTAAAATGACTAAAACAACATTTCAGATGTTTTACTCTGTGGTCAGCGTGCTGGTTTGTCAATTAAAGGTGAGGTAAGAGATCTGGGAGAATGCTAACGTTAGCATGATAGCATTAAAAACACACATTCCTCCCTGCTACCTTTTTGGGCTACCTATCGTAACTTTCGGCCTGAATATTTTGATCGGACGAATGTTTTTTCAGTCTTACCCAGAATATAAAAATACATATAAATACATTTAGATCAGGGTGATGCGGTGGTGCAGTATGTGGCACGATCGCCTCAGAGCAAGAAGGTCGCTGGTTCGCGCCTCGGCTGGGTCAGTTGGCATTTCAGTGTGGAGTTTGCATGTTCTCCCCAAGTTGGCGTGGGTTTCCTCCGGGTGCTCCGGTTTCCCCCACAGTCCAAATACATGCGCTATAGGGAGAAATGGGTAAGCTAAATTGTCCGTAGTGTATGTGTGTGAATGAGAGTATATGGGTGTTTTTCCAGTGATGGGTTACAGCTGGAAGGGCATCAGCATATGCTGGATAAGTTGACGGTTCATTCCACTGTGGCGACCCCTGATTAATAAAGGGACTAAGCCAAAAAGAAAACGAGTGAATGACATTTAGATCAGTTACTTTATTCGTTACTATCGGAATGTAAAGAGACTATCAGCTTGACAAATTTTTTTGCACCTTTAATGCCGTCCCAATGTGTCATTTTTGTTAGTACATGATCTCTTATAACAAAAACGACTTTTTTTGATGCGAGTTTATTTGGTAAATCTGTTTCTATCGTAGTTTATATTCATGCGATAATGTTTATCCTACTCAGTCGTGCGCATAATTTAATTTTAAGATGTTATGGCCATCTTTGCGCAATTTTTTATGATTTTATTCCAAAATGTAAATAAAAATAGGTAGATGGAATCAGCTATTGTCCCTTTATTCATTCATTTAGTGATGCAACTCAATAGCAGAAAAACGTTTGTCAACGTGACCTAAAAGATATGACTGAAATTGAATGTAAAATTTTATAAATTACAAAAGAAAAATCAAATGGGATGTCTACTATTCTAGAAAACAACAAAACGGTTTTCTTCGAAATTCCAATTGGATCACTGTTTGTTTGTTCGCCAGAGTTCTGCTCACAGTTATAAGGTTTCCACACAGGGCTTGAGGTGACAATTTTCTCTCTAGTAAAACCTTTATTGACCCAATTTGCTCTCTAAACAACAGCAAAGTCCAAGAAACAGACAGCAAACGCCTCTGCGAAGTGTGACACACCACTCATGTTCCCCAACGGCCCTGGGACTAATGTTTCCTAGTTTGTTTCATTTCCTTTGACACAATGCTTTATTGAAACATCAGTTACTTTAACATTATTATTTTCCAGTGACAGAGAAATGACTAAATACTGCACCGTTGAAATGGTTTAGTCAACCCATTTGTGTGACCAGATATCGGAAGAGGAAACTCTTGAAGTCATATTTATTTTGTATGGTGAAATTCTAATTATTAATTTTTGACCGAAGCAATGTGTGAATCATTCATTATTGTTTCAATTTGTTTGGTATCAAGCGAGTGTACCCAGCAGGCACAGTACGTCAACATGATGTCAGATTGATATCAGATTAATGTTGTACTACAACGTTGTGGGGACTTTGCATTTTGTTTGGAAATAAAAATAGGGTTGACGTCAGAACCCAACTACCACTGCCACTATGACGTCAATCAGGCGTTGGATTTTGGTTGCCATACTTGACGAATAAATGTCAGTATTTGACATCAATATGACGTTCATTTACGATGTTGGCCTGATGTTGGATTTTGGTCACTTTCCAACACAACCTAAAAACAACCAAATATCAACGTTTTATGATGTTACAGCTTGACGTTGTGTGGACTTTACCACTATGACGTCAATCAGACATTGGGTTTTGGTTGCCATACTTGACGAATAAATGTCAGTATTTGACATCAATTTGACGTTCTTTTAAGATGTTGGCCTGACGTTGGATTTTGGTCACTTTCCAACACAACCTAAAAACAACCAAATATCAACGTTTTATGATGTTACAGCTTGACGTTGTGTGGACTTTACCACTATGACGTCAATCAGACGTTGAGTTTTGGTTGCCATACTTGACGAATAAATGTCAGTATTTGACATCAATATGACGTTCATTTACGATGTTGGCCTGATGTTGGATTTTGGTCACTTTCCAACACAACCTAAAAACAACCAAATATCAACGTTTTATGATGTTACAGCTTGACGTTGTGTGGACTTTACCACTATGACAATCAGACATTGGGTTTTGGTTGCCATACTTGACGAATAAATGTCAGTATTTGACATCAATATGACGTTCATTTAAGAAGCTGGCCTGACGTTAGATTTTGGTCACTTTCCAACACAACCTAAAAACAACCAAATATCAACGTTTTTATACTGTTACAGCTTGACGTTGTGTGGACTTTACCACTATGACAATCAGACGTTGAGTTTTGGTTGCCATACTTAACGAATAAATGTCAGTATTTGACATCAATATGACGTTCTTTTAAGATGTTGGCCTGACGTTGGATTTTGGTCACTTTCCAACACAACCTATAAACAACCAAATATCAACGTTTTTTGATGTTACAGCTTGACATTGTGTGGACTTTACCACTATGACGTCAATCAGACGTTGAGTTTTGGTTGCCATACCTGACGAATAAATGTCAGTATTTGACATCAATATGACGTTCATTTAAGATGTTGGCCTGATGTTGGATTTGTCACTTTCTAACACAACCTGAAAACAACCAAATATCCACGTTTTATGATGTTACAGCTTGACATTGTGTGGACTTTACCACTATGACAATCAGACGTTGAGTTTTGGTTGCCATACCTGACGAAGAAATGTCAGTATTTGACATCAATATGACGTTCTTTTAAGATGTTGGATTTTGGTCACTTTCCAACACAACCTAAAAACAACCAAATATCAACGTCTAATGATGTTACAGCTTGACGTTGTGTGGACTTTACCACTATGACAATCAGACATTTGGTTTTGGTTGCCATACCTGACGAAGAAATGTCAGTATTTGACATCAATATGACGTTCTTTTAAGATGTTGGATTTTGGTCACTTTCCAACACAACCTAAAAACAACCAAATATCAACGTTTTATGATGTTACAGCTTGACGTTGTGTGGACTTTACCACTATGACGTCAATCAGATGTTGAGTTTTGGTTGCCATACCTGACGAATAAATGTCAGCATCTGATGTCAATATGACGGTTTAAGATGTTGGCTCGACGTTGGATTTTTTTGGACATCAAAATAACATTGTCCTGTCAGCGCAATAGCCTAATGGTTAGCGCGTTGACATATGGTGCAGTAGCATGTCAGGACGTCCCGAGTGCGAATCCTGGCTCGAGGACATTTCCCATCCTCTCTCCTCTCCAACTTTGCTTCCTGTCTCATTACTGTCCTATCTAAAAAAGGTCAAAAATAAATCTGTTAAAGAAATAAACAAATAACGTTGTCATTAGACGCTGGCTAGACATTGAATTTTGGTCACCTGACGTCACAATCTAAACTAACCTAAAATAACGTCTTATGGCGTTGTGTGCCTGCTGGGTATGGCGCAACAGGCTGCATCCAAAATCGACTACTACTCAAGTATGTACTACATTTTTACGTACTACATACTACGAATTTGAACTTTACTACACGACCGTTAGAAAAGTATGTTCTACATAGTATGAAGGTACGGTGGCCGAGAAAGCTTAACACACTGCAATTTAAGAAAATACACGCAATTTACAAAAACAGCAGCAAATTAAGATCCTCATCGGCTTGACAATATATATATATATATAAATATATATATATATATATATATATATATATATATATATATATATATATATATATATATATATATATACACGTGTTGCAAATCCTCAAAATAGAAAACATTAGCAAATAGTGCTGCAAATTCTCACAATGGAAACAAATTAATAAAATGCACAGCATCTTCTCACAACACGTGCAAATAGCATGGAAAACAACGTAAACGTTTTAACGGGACCCAAAAACGTGACGGACCAGGCTGGCATTTGCTTATTGTGCTTACTGCTGTAGTTGTAGGTAATCTTTGAAAGGTATGTTTTTTTTTTAAAACATCCTGATTAAACCATAAACTAACCTAGCTTAAATAACAATAAAATAAATAGCTGGGCCCGTTACATTTCTGAGTCCCCCTGACACATTTCCTTTGTGTTTGATGCTATTTGCATGTGTTGTGAGAGAATGCAGTGCGTTTTCCTAATTTGTTTGCGTTGTGAGAATTTCAACCCAGGCTCATTCTGAAAACATACCCCTTTATACATTTCTCGAGAGCGCCAACTACGTCCCAGGAGGTACGTTTTTTTGCAGTGTTTGTTTTTGCGGATCCACCAGAGGGCGCTGTGTACGCTTTTTCAGATCTCAAATTTCTCTCGAGTGCCATTCGCACCTGCTGTTCTCACGTAAATCCACCAGAGGCCCCTGTTGACTGACTGACCCACCCTCCACTTTCCCTAAACCCTAACCCGATAGTGTTTTCAAAAGCACCGATGGACTCGCCCACCCTCTTCCCTAAATCCAACCGACGGTTTTAAAAGTTTGTTTAAAATGTAAAAACTTGTTTATTTATTTTTTTGGCTATTGTTTTTGTCTTATTTGCCTTCTGGAACAGTCTTATCTGCCAAAAAGAGGGGAGGGTGGGTCAGTCAGTCTGTCAGTGAGTCAGTCAGTCTACAGCGGCCTCTGGTGGATTTACGCAAGAAGAGCAGGCGCGAATTCGAGATCTGAAAAAGCGTACACAGCGCCCTCTGGTGGATTCATTACAGGACGTTTGCTGTTTGTTCAAATTACTTATTTAAAATGAGCTGAAACAACACAATTCTTGAGTTTTTTGGGGGGACAACTTAATTGTTTTATGTTCAATACACTTAAATTTGTAAAAACTAATAAGCTAACTTAATTCTTTCATGTTGTCCTAACACAAATCGAATGCGTGCAACCCAGCATTTTTTACAGTGTAAATTGGAAAGCAAGCCGAATTGTTTTTGTTGTTGTTAGATTCACATCTCCGTGAGTGCTTAAATAACATGCATATATGAAGACTCACTCATTAAGCGGCATTTGGACGGATATTTTTAATTTGCCACTACAGAAACTTTCCCTGAAATGAGGAAGTGTTCCTCTGAGCTTTATTCCGCAATGAATCTGACTAATTGTCTGTTAGTGCTCCTCTTGTTCTTCAGGCAAGCAGGCGGGCAGCTGAATCTGAAAGGGGTCCCATTGACCTACTAAAGGGGGCAAATCACCAAATACAGCAATGAATGGAGGTGGCAATGAGGTGTGAGCCGGCCTCAGTGAGACTAATGAGCAGTAGACTGCAGGAAAGCAGTGGAGGAGGGGTAAAGATGGACGTAAACAGAGAGATGGAGAGAGCATGTGGTCACAAACACAAAAGAACAACTTGACATGAGTATTCCTCATACATACCATTATTTCTTTTGATAACTTGCTCTGATGCATTGGTGCTACATGACTACCTTCTGTCTTACATACTGGTAAAAAGAAATATGTGATCAGCACCTTGAGTGATCAGATCTTTTTTGATGGATAGACAGAGGAATTCCTTAGGGTTTATGTAAACACTTCCCTAATAAAAATCCAATATATGTAAATTACATATATGACATACGAGTTAATATTTGGTTTTTACACACATAGAATATTTGCCATATATGCAACACTAATTTCAAATATGCCAATTTTTTACAAATATCTACATACATATAAATATATAAATATATAAATATATATATATATATATATATATATATATATATATATATATATATATATATATATATATATACATATATATATATATATATATATATATATATATATACACATCCAGATGGAAACTGTTGTTTTGTGTTTACCTTATTATTAAAGTTGTTGCACACCAGTTCCTGCCTCTGAATGAGCGAGTTTTAGCTTCTTGTACATTATAAGGTAGCGTTCAGAAAAAAAACAAAACACTCGTGAAGTAACTCGACACAGAGGAACATAAACACCTGCTGCCAGCTAGCGTTTCAGAAGTGTTTTTGCAGAGCAACACAAACAGTACTCAGAAGTATATGTAGAAGGCAGGCGCCGTGGGTCATGACGATCACGCAACCATATATATATATATCACTCAACCAGCCTTAGGTTTTCCCCCCAAAAAACTCTGAGGGAAGGTAACATTAAGCACATTTAGCAGCCACCCACAACACACTAGGGCTGCGTCTGAAATCGCCTACTCCTCAGTAGGTACTGCATTTGAGTTTAAACGTACTACTCGGCCGTTAGAAAAGTACGTTCTATACAATATGAATGTGAGCAGTATGTTGTGATCATGTGACCCACCTGCGTGAGTTGCGTCGTTTCACTCCTATTCACGAATTCACTCGTGGGGCATTATGGCAGAGCGTAGCATCCATACGATGCACATTTCAGAGTCTCGCCAGAAGTAGTAGGTTATCCGCGTACTTCTAGCATGCTGATTTTCGAATTCTATGAATTCGGACATACTACTCGGCTCACATACTGATTTTAGCGTACTATATAGTATAGAAGTATGTAGTTTCGGACGCAGCCTAAACGTCCGTGAACACCGGGACGCTTTTTGCTTGTGTTTTCCGTCGACGTTTAACACCTCATGACTAAATAAAAGGCGCCAACGTGATCGCGCACACCAACGCGCAAAACGCCAGGCATAAAAGCGCCATTTTTTAAAGAAACGCCTCATGCTCGTTTTTTGTTTTGTTTTGTTGAGCCAGGTTAAAACCTTCTCCACCAATCAGACTGGCACTTTTTTTGGTGCTCAAACGCAAAACTGTCAATGCGAGCGCACATTGAAGAAGATGCCCATAGGCGATATGAACGTGGAGCTGCTTATTGCACTGGTGAACAATAAACATTTCTTCATCGCTAGAGCTGCTACTTGAACCATCCATAACAACAAGCGTGTCAACTTACGGTCTTCTGTGTTTTAAGTGGGTGACTGAAGCTTAAAGTTGTGTAGCGCCATCTAACGTCAAGGAGTGATTTTGCATACTCTTCTGCTCGACGCCTGTGAAAATCGCTTGGGTTTGAATCCGGAAAACCGTCTCAAAAAAACGCTGACCATAAACGCAAACGAAAAGCGTCCCGATGTGTACCAGCCTTAAGTCGCAGAAGCATAACTTACATTTTGTTCAGAAAATGAACAAATGTAGCTGTAAAAGCGAAAAGTTAAGTCGCTGAGCAAATGGAACTGATTTAAATCAGTTATAACTTCACAAGCTTCATAACACTGCGGCCAAAAGAAACACTAGATATCTGGAAGTCATATTCCCCTCATCTAGTTCTCATATCTGCCGTCTATGTCAGTCTCCATATGTGCCTTTAATGCTCAAAGTGAAGTCAACACACTTTGATTCGGCATGTGTGCTCAACATTTGCCTGCAAAGCGAAGCTGGCGTTTCTTCAATAGAATCTGCAAATAATATCGGCCGCCGAGAAAAGAGATGCAGCGTTTGAATGCAAATCCTGTCTTTGATGCAAACATGCCTGCATCATTCACTGCTTCGTCTCGACTAATCTAATCATTGTTCGGCTGAATTATTGTTCATTTCTTTGAGATCCTTTTGAATGGATTGTGTAGCCTCACAGCTGTTTACCCTAAATCAATTGAGATTATTGATCACCAACAGCAGACAATCCATTTAAAAGGAAAAGCTGCTGTGTTCTTCACCTCGCGGCTGTTCCCTGGGATAATTACTGCCACTTTTAAATCAAGAGAGCTTCACAAAGTCAGAGAGAAGGTGTTAGCATGTTATCTTAATTAAACTAGACTGGCGAATTGGAGACAATAAAATCTCAGTAGGTGTGAGTTTTAGCCCTACGAAGGATTGGCCATCTGTCCAGGGTGTCCCTATTCACGCCATAAGACACAGAGAATATTTTTTCATTAGTTTGGATGGCAAAAGCCTTTTTTAAATGTTAAATTAATTTTTAGGGTCAATATTATTAGGCAAGGCAAGATATTAAGTTTATTTATATAGCACATTTCATACACAATGCTAACCAAAGTGCTTTACATAAACAATAATAAAAGAGACAAGAAAATAAAAACGATTAAAATCATTAAAAAATGATTTAAAACAGATTAAAATGTGTTAAAAACAGGTTTTAAAAGAATGAAAAGAAAAGAAAGACACAATAATGCGATCTGTCGGACGTAGCACAGTGCTCATTCAGTAAAAGCACAGCTAAACAGATGTGTTTTCAGTCTTGATTTCAATGTGCCTAAGGTTGAAGCACATCTGATCATTTCTGGAAGCTGATTCCAGCAGTAGGGGGCGCTGTTAGTAGCTGAAAGCCGATTCACCCTGCTTTGACTGAACTCTTGGAATTTCTAGTTTATTTGATACTAAAGATCTGAGTGATCTGTTAGGTTTCTATTCAGTGAGCATATCTGTAATGTATTGCTGTCCTAGACCATTTAGTGATTTATAGACAAGTAGTGATACTTACAAATCTACTCTGAATGTAACTGGGAGCCAGTGTAGAGACCTGAGGTCAGATGTGATGTACTCTGATTTTCTGGTTCTGGTCAGAATCCTGGCCGCAGCGTTCTGGATGAGCTGCAACTGTCTGATTGTCTTTTTGGAAAGGCCAGTGAGGAGTCCATTACAGTAATCCACCCTGCTGCTGATAAAAGCATGAACAAGTTTCTTTAAGTCCTCAATGGAAACAAAGCATCCAATTCTTGCAATGTTTTTGAGATGATAGTATGTTGATTTACTAACTGCTTTGACATGGCTATTGAAAAAAAAACCACCCCTATTCTTTTTGATTGTCTACATCGAACAAACCGCTGTTGTCCAATGACTTGCCTAATACCTCTAACTAAACTTATGAGAGTAGTTAAGCCTTTAAATTGAACTCTATTATCTAACTGACAGTATACTAACTATACCTATAACTAAATATATGCTGTTAATGATTTTTGTACATTACACAGTATTTAACTGTAATATGAACTGTAGAACAGTTGTGCAGTATGTGACTGTATTTTACAGTTGCATTGTGAAAATTACTGTATTTTTACAGTAGATATACAATACAGTATATACAATATTAAAATACAGAACAAGATAAATGGTGCTGTAAATGTAAAGACAGTATTATGCTGTATTGGATTTACAGTAAGTTACTGGCGAACTGCTGCCAGAAAGTTACAGTATATTCTACAGGAAAATTTTCACAGTGTACAAACCGTAAAGTTCTTTTAAATTCTTTGATTAAATGGTAAAAGTGAGAAGAAAACACCTCTAAGCGCTCTACCGTTAACAACAATCCAGGCTCATTCTGATTACGTACGTCTATATACATTTCTGGAGGGTGCCAAATATGTCTCAGGAGCTAAATTCTTTTTTTTTGCAGTTTTTGTTTTCGTAAATCCACCAGAGGTCGCTGTGTACGCTTTTTCAGATTTCAAATTTCTCTTGCGAGTGCCATTCGCGCCTGCTGTTCTCATTTAAATCCACCAGAGGCCGCTGTTAACTTACTGACTGACTGACCAACTGACCGATTTCCCCACCCTCCCCCTTTCCTAAACCCAACCGAGAGTGTTTTAAAAAGCAATCAAGATAAAGAATCCCCACTGGATTTTTACCATATTTTCAGATTTTACCGCATTCTCACCCTATTATTTACTTTTATTTTTTGGCTTTTGTTTTTCTTTTACCGGCTTTCTAGAACTGTTTTTCGCCGGAATCAAACCTTGTCATTGCAGTCAACTCCTCTCTGTGTCTCAAGTCCGTCGACATATGCAACGACCTACTGGACAAACTATAGAAACAGCGGAAAAGCAGTCCACACAGAGGTAAGTGGTCAACTGGTTGTGTAAAAAAGAACGGCATCATACCACCCCATAGTGTTATTTTAAAACACGAAATGCAGCCATATATTCCTCTGCAAACATAATTCACGATCTCCAGAAATGTATATAGGGCTAAATATTCAGAATGAGCCTATGTTGCTAAACAAACTTTCTGAAGACGATGAATATGCTATCTTGTTCTTTGAGTTTTCCTCTAAATGTCAAAATAAACAGCAGTAAAGCATCTGATAATAGAGATGTTTGCACAAGCTTGGCAATTTAGCAATCAAGCCATTGTTTTAAATAGATTACTTTATAGAGTAGACCATTTAAAGCAATTTCTGCAAAGTTTTACTCCAACCTGAACAATCACACACTCAACAAGATAATTAAGATCTAAGAGTTACAAGAAATATATATGAAGGTAAATTTTAATCAAATTAGGAACAAAATTTGACAAGACTGTGGTTCTCCAGGACTGGAGTTCACAGGATTAAACTCTACTAAATATGAAAAACATTCTGACCTTAACCGAATGAACAGTGGAAATGAACCAGAGAAGATTTCCATGTCAAAGGTGTGGACTAAAGGCAGTTTGAAAAGCTTTACTAACCAATGTAAACCTTTCTGGAAAGTTTACTGACAGGCAAGTTGTTTGAATGCCTACAATGAACTCCAACTATAAGCTCCAAACTTTGTTTTGGCCTGATTTTGTTCAAAATGACATCACCCATGTATTCCTCGATTTGGATACCCAAAGGCCTTCCTTGCCTTTTTGGCACATGCAAAACTGGACCTCTAATTGTGCTTGTGCATGACCGTACCCAGCTGATAACTTTATGTTCTAAAAAAGTACGTTCACATTAGGTTACATATAGGTAAGCTCCAGTTTTTTTAGACAAAACTCGTAGCATATCACCTATAAGTGGCTAGCTACTAAATAAGTATTAAGTATTCCCTGCTAAAAAATCCAGCTTAAACCAGCCTATGCTGGTTGGCTGGTTGACCAGCCTGGTTTTCGAGGGGTTTTGGCCATTTTTGTGTTGAAACTGACCAGCTAAAACCAGCTTGACCAGCCTGGTTTAAGCTGGACATAGCTGGTTTAGGCTGGGCTCCCAGCCTGGCTAGGCTGGTTTTAGCTGGCCATTTTCCAGCCTGACTAGCTAAGACCAGGCTGGAAATGGCTGGAAACCAGCCTGGAATTGGCCAAAGCCCCACTAAAACCAGGCTGGTCGACCAGCTAAAACCAGCCAACCAGCCTAGGCTGGTTTAAGCAGTTTTTTTCAGTAGGGTTAATAAGGTATTTTAACAGTAGCTTAGCTCACAAGTAGTTTATAGCACATCAAACTACAGTCTAGCATAGCGTATCAAACTACAAACTTGTAGCGTAACACCTGTGTGAGTGGCTAAATAAATAGCTACTTAATTAGAAAGTATTGTAACAGTACCTTATTAGCTTATGTAGCGTATCAAACTACAAACTTGTAGTGTATAACCAGTGTGATTTGCTAGCTATTAAATAAGTAGCTAGCTACTTATTTAGAAAGGTATTTTAAAAGTAGCAGCTCACAAGTAGCTTGTAACTCAACAAACTACAACACAGTGTAGCCTATCGAACTACAAACTTGTAGCGTATCACCTGTATTCGTGGCTAGCCACTAAATAAATAGCTAGCTACTTATTTAGAAGGGTATCTTAGTAGATACCCTTCAGAACAGTAGCTTAGCTCATGACAATCTTGTAGTGTATCAAGCTGCAGTTTTAGAGTAGCCTAGGACCCAACTGAAGGAAAAAGTAAAAGTGATTTTTGCCTTTGCAGTAAACACATTATAATCTAAATACAGTGACCAAGCAGCGGCACGTAAGGATTCCAGCTGTGATGGATCATCGCTATATCAAGACCGAGCACCACAAAGCATTTCAAACAAGCCACAGACATTCCTCAGCTCCTCAGAACATCCTCACCATCCGACATGTGTTTATCTCTGCGGGAGCACATGGAGAGCACATTTGGAGTTCAGTTTTTGAAGGCATTTACACAAGGTTTGTTTGGACGACAAGCCTGTTCGTCATATGTGCTGTTAAAGCGCGACTGTTAACTGTGCAGCGTGTTTAAGATCGAACTCAATAATTTAGCGCTTGTTTATAATGCCGTTTAACACCCTGGGTTTGATTTAGAGGTGCAGAGGCAACAACTTTAACCTCAGTGTAAATTCAGCAAGGGCTCTTTGGGCTGAATCGCCTTTGGTTAATTGCTCTCCGCTGAGGCGTTGGGGTTTAGGAGAGGGTTGTCATTTTAATGGCTATATAACGATGTAACAGTGTTTATTATTATTATGTGGGAGCTGAAAATATGGAGCTCCTGTCTGATACAGTAGGCTGGCTCTGTAGATGTGTAGCCCTGTAAGATGAATTGATGCCACAGTTACAGTGGATCCGGAAAGTATTGATAGCGCTTCACTTTTTCCACATTTGTTTATGTTCCAGCCTTATTCCAAAATGGATTCAACTCATTTATTTGCTCAACATTCTACACACAATCCCCCATAATGACGATGTGAATAAAAGTGTTTTTGTAATTGTTGCAAATTTGTTAAAAATAAAAAGCTGAAGAATCACATGTACATCAGCATTGACAGCCTTTGGCGTGAAGCTCTAAATTGAGCTCAGGTACATTCTGTTTCCACTGATCATTCTTGAGATGTTTCAGCAGCTTCATTGGAGTTCACCTGTGGTCAATTCAGTTGATTGGACATGATTTGAAAAAGGCATACACCTGTCTATATAAGGGCCCAGGGTTGACAGTGCATGTCAAAGCACAAACCAAGCATGAAGACAAAGGAATTGTCTGTAGACCTCAGAGACAGGATTGTCTGGAGGCACAAGGCTGGGGAAGGTTACAGAAACATTTCTGCTGCTCTAAAAGTTCCAATGAGCACAGTGGCCTCCATCATCCTTAAGTGGAAGATGTTTAGAACCACCAGGACTCTTCCTAGAGCTGGCCGGCCATCTAAGCTGAGTGATCGGGGGAGAAGGGCCTTAGTCAGGGAGGTGATCAATAACCCTATGGTCACTCTGTCTGAGCTCCAGCGTTCTTCTGTGGAGAGAGGAGAACCTTACAGAAGGACAACCATCTGTACAGCAATACACCAATCAGGCCTGTATGGTAGAGTGGCCAGACGGAAGCCACTCCCCGCCTGGAATTTGCCAAAAGGCATCTGAAGGACTCTCAGACCATAAGAAACCAAACTCTCTGGTCTGATGAGACTAAAATTGAACTCTTTTGAGTGAATGCCAGGCGTTACGTTTGGAGAAAACCAGGCAGCGCTCATCACCAAGCTAACACCATCCCTACAGTGAAGTATGATGGTGGCAGCATCTTGCTGTGGGGATGTTTTTCAGCAGGAGGAACTGGTAGACTAGTCAGGATAGAGGGAAAGATGAATGCAGCGATGTACAGAGACATCCTGAATGAAGACTTGCTTCAGAGTGCTCTTGACCTCAGACTGGGGCGACGGTTCATCTTCCAGCAGGACAATGACCCAAAGCACACTGCCAAAATATCAATGGAGTGGCTTCACAACAATTCGGTGAATGTCCTTGAGTGAAGACCTAAATCCTATTGAACATCTCTGGAGAGATCTGAAAATGGCTGCACACCGTCGCTTCCCATCCAACATGATAGAGCTTGAGAGATACTGCAAAGAGGAATGGGCAAAATCCGAAAGACAGATGTGCCAAGCTTGTGGCATCATATTCAAAAAGACTTGAGGTTGTAATCGCTGCCAAAGGTGCATCAACAAAGTATTGAGCAAAGGCTGTGAATACTGATGTACATGCGATTCTTCAGCTTTTTTTATTTTTAATAAATTTGCAACAATTTCAAAAACTCTTTCTCACATAGTCATTAAGGGGGATTGTGTGTAGAATGTTGAGGAAATAAATAAATTTAATCCATTTTGGAATAATCCTGTAACAAAAAAAAAATGTGGAAAAAGTGAATCGCTATCAATACTTTCTACTGTTCTACTGTTTTTTAACATTCAAAATTGTCCACAGGTTTCCGGTGAGGTTTGAATTTAGGGGTAGAGGTGGCGCAGGGCCATATAATAAGCGGTTTAAAATACACTATGCCCATTTAGAGTCACTGTAAACCATGTATACAAGTCAAAATTATTCACCCTCCTGTGATCTCTTTTGTTTCTTTTTCAAATATTTCCCAAATAATGTTTAACAGAGCAAGGAACTTTTCACAGTATTTCCTATAATATTTATTTATAAAGAGAAAGTCTTATTTGTTTTATTTCGGCTAGAATAAAAGCAGTTTTTAATTTTTAAAAACCATTTTAAGGTCAATATTATTAGCCCCCTTAAGCTAGATTTGTTTTCGATGGTCTCCAGAACAAACCACTGTTATACAATGACTTGCCTAATTACCCTAACTTTACATTTACATTTAGTCATTTAGCAGACGCTTTTATCCAAAGCGACTTACAAATAAGGACAAGGAAGCAATTTACACAACTATAAGAGCAACAGTGAACAAGTGCTATAGACAAGTCTCAGGTGTGTAAAGTCTAAGAAGCAAAGCATTAGTAATGTTTTTTTTTATTTGAGAGAGAGAGTACAGTTAGTGGTATAGCCAGAGAGGCAGTTACAGATTAGGAAGGAAAGTGGAGACTAAATAGTTGAGTTTTTAGTCATTTCTTGAAGACAGCAAGTGACTCTGCTGTTCTGATGCAGTTAGGGAGTTCATTCCACCAACTGGGCAGATTGAATGTGAGAGTTCGGGAAAGTGATTTCACGAGGCGACGTTCATTCACAGAACGCAAGTTTCTGGAGGGCACATAAATCTGCAGAAGTGAGAGCAGATACGAAGGAGCAAAGCCAGAGGTCGCTTTGTAAGCAAACATCAGAGCTTTGAATTTGATGCGAGCAGCAACTGGCAGCCAGTGCAAAGGGGTGAATAGCGGAGTGACATGTGCTCTTTTGGGTTCATCAAAGACCACTCGTGCTGCTGCGTTCTGAAGCAGCTGAAGAGGTTTGATAGAATTAGCTGGAAGCCCGGCTAGTAGAGAGTTGCAATAGTCCAGTTTGGAGAGAACAAGAGCTTGAACAATAAGTTGAGCTGTATGTTGAGATAGGAAGGGTCGGACCTTTCTGATGTTATAGAGTGCGAATCTGCAAGATCGAGCAGTTCTAGAAATGTGCTCAGAGAAGTTCAGTTGGTCATCAATCGTTACTCCAAGGCTTTTTACCATTTTGGATGCAGTAACGGTTGCCCCATCCATCTGGATTGAGAAGTTATGGTGTAGAGTCGGGTTGGCAGAAACTTCAAGCATTTCCGTTTTCGCGAGGTTAAGCTGAAGATGATGATCTTTCATCCAGTGTGAAATGTCTGACAGACTTTACCCTAATTACCCTAGTTAAGCCTTTAAATGTCACTTTAAGCTGAATACTAGTATCTTGAAGAATATCTAGTCAAATATGTGCTGTCATAATGGCTGAGATAAAAGAAATCAGTTATTAGAGATGAGTTATTAAAACTATTATGTTCAGAAATGTGTTGACTACCATCTTCTTTCTGTTAAACAGAAATTGGAAATATACATATACAGGTCGGCTAATAATTGAGGAGTGTGTGTGTGGCATGTAGATGAACAGACAGCTGGTAAGTGAGCTGTACACACTCCCCAGAAGGAACTTTGAAGAGTAAGCACACACAAGTCACAAGCCCCCATAAAGTGGCAATAAAAAAGCAGCCTTTGTGTGATTGGAGGTTTTATAGAAACTCTGCTCAGATGTTTAATGATTGACCGTTCCCCGGGACATCGTCTGCATATCCCGGTAGTATTAGAAACGCAGCGCAATAGCAACGGCCTCTCCACCATCGCACTTTTGCATAGGTCAAATCAGACAGATGTCTTTGTCTTTTCAGGAGCCAGCACCTGCCACTGCAACTATTTCCCTTTAAAACGCAGGCTGTTGACTTCTGCTTTGCTTCACAAAGACGTGCGTCCTCCGCGTCTTTACGCCCACTCCCTCCTTTATCAGCATAAGAAAATTCTTAAAGACAGAAGCTCTCTCATCCGTGGAGATGGAAAAAAAGGGAGAAAACCACACGGTGGCGAGAGCCGGAGCTAAGAGGGAGAAGATCCTCTCTGAACAATAGGGCCACGGGATTATCTTTGCATAGCCATTTTCATACTCGGCTTTTAGCCTCTAACTGCTCCCACGCTCTCGCTCACCTTTTCCTGACAAGCCGGAGATGATCTTTGCTGAGGAAATGGTGGATAACACTAACTTACTAGCATTCGGTTTGGACCCACTATCACAGAAAACATGCATTCAGGGATAATTCAGTATCTCACAAAAAAAACTGTGATAAACTCTGATAATGAACTGATAATTCACCCCGAAATTATAATCTGTCATCATTTATTTACCATTGAGTGTGTATGGGTGTTTCCCAGTGAAGGGTTGCAGGTATACCTGCCAACAATTGACTCTGAAAATGCTCTGCGCGAACTGAAGACTGCACCGGTTATGCATCAGGTTTCAGGCAGCCGATTACACCAATGTCGTCGATTCAGGGGTGTTATAGACTGTACCAAAAAGTTGAGGGGGGGGAGGTGGAGGTGTTACAGAACAAAACAGGAGATGGGTCTGATATACTGGAGACTCCCAGGAAAAAAAAAAACGGGAGTGTTGGCAGGCATGGTTGCAGCTGGAAGGGCATCCGCTGTGCAAAACATAAGCTGGATAAACTGACGGTTCATTCTGCTGTGGTGACCTCAGAATAATAAAGTGACTAAGCCGAAAAGAAAATGAATGAATGAATTCATTCACTATTAACTTCTTCCAAACCTGTTTGAGTATCTGATGAACACGAGAGAAGATGTTTTGCTGAATGCTGGAAACCTGTAACCATTGACTTCCATAATATTTGTTTTTTCCTACTGTGGAAGTGAATGGTTACAGGTTTTCAACATTCTTCAAAATATCTTCTTTAGTGTTCAACAGAAAAATATACCTTTAACAACATTATTAAGTAAAGCTTCACTACCTGACAAAAGTCTTGCCGTCGATCCAGTTGTAAGAGCGATAAATAATAACTTGACTTCTTGTTAATCATTTGGAAAAGTGGCAGAAGGTCGCTTTTTCTGATGGATCATCTGTTGAACTGCATCCCAATCATCACAAATACTGCAGAAGACCTACTGGAACCTGCATGGACCCAAGATTCACACAGAAATCAGTCAAGTTTGGTGAAGGAAAAATCATGGTTTGGGGCTACATTCAGTAAGGAGGCGTGCAAGAGATCTGCAGAGTGGATGGCAACATCAACAGCCTGAGGTACCAAGAAGTTTGTGATGCCCATTACATTACAAACCACAGGAGAGGGCAAATTCTTCAGCAGGATAGCGCTCCTTCTCATACTTCAGCCTCCACATCAAAGCTCCTGAAAGCAAAGAAGGTGCTCCAGGAATGGCCAGCCTAGTCACCAGACATGAACATTATTGAGATTATTATTATTGAGAATTTTGTTTAGGCAAAGTCAGACCTTACAGTCCTAATTAAATCATTAAAAATCAAGACATGATCATATTGTGGTCAAATAAGTGTAATCTAGAGGCCTTTGCCTTTCATATAAGCCACTTCTGATACCAAATGATCAACTAGAAGTCAAGTTATTATTTGCTGTTACTAAAGCTTGGATTGGCAACAAGACTTTTGTCAGGTAGTGTACACTTAAAGTACACTTTCATGTCTGTAACATATTTAAGTACACTTATGAAAAGTGTCCTCTCAGAAAATGTTGAGTTTAACATTAACAAAGTATATTTGTGCTTTAAAGAAGAAGCAAAATGGTCAGACTACAATAAGGTTTCATTCAACTTAAATTTAACTGAAAACATTGGGTAGAGAATATGGACAAACTAAAAAAAAAAAAAAAAAAAAAAAAAAAAAAGCTAGGTTGTTGCAACCCAACATTGGGTCAAATATGGGCAAACCCAATGTTTGGTTAAAAAGGTTAAATATAATTAAAAAAATGTTGCATTTGTCCATATTTGACCCAACACAAGCAATCACTTTTAAAAGTATATGGAGAAATTATTAAAAAAAAAAAACAACTATGGGTTATTGTAACCCAGCACTGGGTCAAATATGGACAAATCCATTTTTGTAAGCTAACATTGGGTCAAAAATGAACAAACCTAACATTGGGTTAAAATGTGTATAAATGGAATCGAAAAACGTTGGTTTTGACCATATTTAACCCAACATAACCATGTGTGTTTTTTAGAGTATATGGAGGAACTGTAAAGAAATGCTGGGTTATTGTAACCCAACACGGAGTCTAATATGGACAAATTCAATGTTGGGTTATAAAGTGTCATTTAAAATTAATTGAAAAATATTGGGGTTGTCCATATTTGACCCAACACAACCAAGCATGTTTGGTGTATATGGAGAAACTGTGAAAGAAAACGTAGTTGTTGTAACCCAACACTGGGTCAAATATGGACAAGTCCATTGTTGTAATCTAACATTGGGTCAAATATGAACAAACCTAACATTGGGTTAAAATGTGTATTAATGGAATTGAAAAACGTTGGGGTTGTCCATATTTGACCCAACACAACAAAGAATTTTTAGAGTATATGGAGAAACTGTAAAAGAAAACTGGGTTGTTGTAACCCAACACTGGGTCAATATGGACAAGTCTATTGTTGTAATCTAACATTGGGTCAAATATGAACAAACCTAACATAGAGTTAAAATGTGTAATATTGGAATTGAAAATCGTTGGGGTTGTCCATATTTGACCCAACACAACCAAGGATTTTTAGAGTATATGGAGAAACTGTGAAAGAAAACTGGGTTGTTGTAACCCAACATTGGGTCAAATATGGACAAACACCACCATTGGGTAAAAAGAAAAGTAATTTAAATTGAATTGAAAAACTGAACCTAATTTGTCCACATTTGACCCAACGCTGAGTTACAACAACAGCATAGAGCCCAAATTTTGCTGCAGGAAAATGACATAGTTTAAAAGATAGCATCAACTTCACGACAGAAGAGGGCTATCGAGCAGAATATGGGGGTTTGAGAATAAGTGCTAAATGTTTGGCTGGTGTTGTTGGGATTTGGATGAAGTAACCTGTGCTAAAGCAGCGCTGGAATCACCTCCGCTAGTGATTAAACTCCTGCACCTGTCAACACCACATTGTGCATTCTGTCAGCCTCTCTGTGTCTTTCCGGCATGTTTGTCTGTGTCTTTGTTTGGGATAGACAGAGGAGCTCAATCAGTGTGTGTGTTTTGGGGTTTACTTTAGCTGATGTTTGAGGACAAATTCCAAGAGGAAGCTAAATTGGGCAAAATCCGGGACATTTGGCCTTTATCCATGTGGGTTTTGGCACCAGGTTGTAGGAACTAATTAAAACTAGCAACCAGGCTCATCATACCCAATAACTAAACTTCCTCTCAGGTAAATTTTATGGTTGTTTGAACCATCACTAAGAACTCTAAAGTGTGTAAAAAAAAAGAAAAAAAAGATATAATTGTTTACTTGTTAGGTACACAAAAAAAAAATGCTGGGTTGTTGTCATAACCCAATTTTGGGTCAAATATTTACAAACCAAACAGTTACAAAATGTAATTTAAAGCGATAGTTCACCCAAAAATAGAAATAATGCCATCATTTACTCAACCTTTACTTTCTTTCTTCTGCTAAACACAGAAGAAGATATTTTGAAGAATGTTGGAAACCTGTAACCATTAACTTCTATAGTATTTGTTTTTTCTGTGGAAGTTAATGGTTACAGCTTTGTGTCTTTTGAGTCTCAAACTGGTTTGAAAATGAAGCAATTGAAGGTAGAATTCAAATTTCTGGGTGGAACTATCCCCTTTAATTTAATTCAAATGAATGATTGTTGTTGGTTTTTTGTCACAAAATTGTGTAATGACAACCCAGCATTTTTGTGTATATATGGTATATAAGATTAAGACA
Source organism: Danio aesculapii (assembly GCF_903798145.1). Taxonomy (NCBI): domain Eukaryota; kingdom Metazoa; phylum Chordata; class Actinopteri; order Cypriniformes; family Danionidae; genus Danio; species Danio aesculapii. The sequence continues at coordinate 3,049,045 of NC_079442.1, read as the reverse complement.
AAGTATTAATGTTATTTTTTGATTATAATAACGTTTTCCTATAAAGTTATATTAACGTTCTCAGAATGTTATTTAAAACTATTTGAACATTCCATTCATATAATACACTCACCGGCCACTTTATTAGGCACACCTTACTAGTACCTGTTTGGACCCCCTTTTGCCTTTAGAACTAACCCTTCGTGGCATAGATTCAAAATGGTACTGGAAATATTCCTCAGAGATTTTGCATCATATTGACATGATAGCATCATGCAGGTGCTGCTGATTTGTCGGCTGCACATCCATGATGCGAATCTCCCATTCCACCACATCCCAAAGGTGCTCTATTGGATTGAGATATGGTGACTGTGGAGGCCATTTGAGTACAGAGAACTCATTGTCATGTTCAAGAAACCAGTCTGAGATGATTCACGCTTTATGAAATGGTGTGTTATCCTGCTGGAAGTAGCCATCAGAAGATGGTCATAAAGGGATGGACATGGTCAGCAACAATACTCGGGGTGGCTGTGGCGTTGACACAATGCTCAATTGGTACTAATGGGCCCAAAGTGTGCCAAGAAAATATCCCCCACACCATTACACCACCACCAACAGCCTGAACAGTTGATACAAGGCAGTTGCCATTGATGCCAAATTCTGACCCAATCATCCGAATGTGGCAGCAGAAATGGAGACTCATCAGACCAGGCAACGTTTCTCCAATCTTCTATTGTCCAGTTTTGGTGAGCCTGTGTGAATTGAAGCCTCAGTTTCCTGTTCTTAGCTGACAGGAGTGGCACCTGGTGTGGTCTTCTGCTGCTGTAGCCCATCCGCCTCAAGGTTGGACGTGTTGTGTGTTCAGAGATGCTCTTCTGCAGACCTCGGTTGTAACGAGTGCTTATTTGAGTTACTGTTGCCTTTCTGAAACCAGTCTGGCCATTCTCCTCTGACCTCTGGCATCAACAAGGCATTTGCGCCCACAGAACTGTCGCTCACTGGATATTTTCTTTTTTCAGACCATTCTCTGTAAACCCTAGAGATGGTTGTGCGTGAAAATCCCAGTAGATCAGCAGTTTCTGAAATACTCAGATCAGCCTGTCTAGCACTAACAACCATGCCACGTTTAAAGTCACTTAAATCCCCTTTCTTCCCCATTCTGATACTCGGTTTAAACTGCAGCAGATCGCCTTGACCATGTCTACATGCCTAAATGCATTGAGCTGCTGCCATGTGATTGGCTGATTAGAAATTTCCTTTAACGAGCAGTTGGACAGGTGTACCTAATAAAGTGGCTGGTGAGCGTAGTCACGTCCAAGGAACGTTTTCCTATCAACAGTACCAAAGCAATTATTTTGATAACATTATATACTAACATTTACGGAATGTTATAGTATGACGTCTTTTAGACAAGTAACCTTATTTTGCTAAGAAAATAGAATAAAAGAATGAGCATTTTCCATGTTATCACACTTTCAGCCAGACGTTTTTACATCAGCCATTAGTGTGCAGGGTGTGGGCCGCTGGCTTCAATTTAAGCACGAGGAAAATGACAGAGGAGGCTTTTACACCATTTCCCCCGACAGAATATTTTTAACACTGGGAGGATGACAAAAATGAGAGGCTTTAGATGTTTTCTGAACGAGCACATAGCTGGCTCCAACCCAGATACGAAGAGCTCAGGATACTTTCAGCAGTAAAAGCAGTTGTGTGGTGTGTGTGAATACAAGAAGAGTTATTGTCGAACAGACTTTAATATGCTGTGGCACGCCGAGTGTTTAGATAGAGTGCAATGTCTAGGATGTTTTGGGTGGTAAATTTGCAGAGTAGCTATTTTTCATTTTTGCTAAGCTTCACATATGTGTCTTAATATAATAAATAAAACACATTTTAATATATAATAAATAAAACTGAGGCTACAATTCACACAGAATCACCAAAATTGGACAATACAAAAATTGGAAAAACGTTGCCTGGTCTGATGAGTCTCCATTTCTGCTGCCACACAACGGTTCAGGCTGGTGGTGGTGGTGTAATGGTGTGGGGGGTATTTTCTTGGCACACTTTGGGCCCATTAGTACCAACTGAGCATCGTGTCAACACCACAGCCTACCTGAGTATTGTTGCTGACCATGTCCATCCTTTTATGACCACAGTGTACACATCTTCTGATGGCTACTTCCAGCAGGATAACGCGCCATGTCATAAAGCACCAATCATCTCAGAATGGTTTCTTGAACATGACAATGAGTTCACTGCACTCAAATGGCCTCCACAGTCACCATATCTCAATCCAATAGAGCACCTATGGGATGTGGTGGAACTGGAGATTCGCATCATGGATGTGCAGCTGACAAATCAGCAGCAACTGTGTGATGCTATCATGTCAAAATGAAGCGAAATCTCAGAAAAATATTTCCAGTACCTTATTGAATCTATGCCAAGAAGGATTAAGGCAGTTCTGGAGGCAAAAAAGGGTCCAACCTATTAGTAAGGTGTACCTAATAAAGTGGCCGGTGAGTGTATAGGCTATCTGCAGTATAGCTAACAACACGCGACGCGACAAACTTCCATCGACGAAGTTGGATGGAACATTTAAATTGCATTTAAATAGCACTCGGGAAGAAATAAAGGCTTTTAATCTAATTAATGCATATTAAAGCTTTTTATTATTATCAATAAGCTACTGCATGAGTGACTGATGTTGTTAATTTACACCGAGTCACAGTTCTGACGTTATATTTTCAAGATCTGAGGTAAACTATCAGCTGCTTTCAGTAGTACATGACAATAAATGTCACGTGAAATTATATTTAAACTTACATTGGTTGCATTTAACACTAAATAAAGCACATAATCATTACCTGAGGTGATTTCCAGAGTAGCCTAAGCTATGCTTTTGTTTTGACGCGACGATGCTTAGCATAATTAGCATAAAATTGGCGTGATGCACGTTAGCTATATTAAAAGGGGTATTACATTAAAGGGACAGTTCACCCCCAAAAATAAAAACGTACTATTTACTCAACCTCAAATCAAGTCAAGTGTTTCCAAAGCTGTTTAAGTTCTTTATTCTGATGAACATAAGAATTTATTTTGAAAAATGGTAATAACCCGTAACCACTGACTTCCCCCTGCTGAAAAAACCAGCATAGACCAGCATGATTTTCATGCTGGTCTATGCTGGTCAATGCTGGTTTAGCTGGTCTACCAGCTTGGTCTTGCTGGTGATGCTGGTAGACCAGCTTGGTTTTGCTGGTTGACCAGCTTCAGTTTGCTGGTGATGCTGGTAGACCAGCTTGGTCTTGCTGGTCATGCTGATCTACCAGCTTGGTATTGCTGGTCATGCTGGTAGACCAGCTTGGTCTTGCTGGTCATGCTGGTCTACCAGCTTGGTATTGCTGGTCATGCTGGTAGACCAGCTTGGTCTTGCTGGTCAACCAGCTTGGTATTGCTGGTCATGCTGGTAGACCAGCTTGGGCTTGCTGGTCATGCTGGTAGACCAGCTTCAGTTTGCTGGTGATGCTGGTCTACCAGCTTGGTATTGCTGGTCATGCTGGTAGACCAGCTTGGGCTTGCTGGTCATGCTGGTAGACCAGCTTGGGCTTGCTGGTCATGCTGGTCTACCAGCTTGGTATTGCTGGTCATGCTGGTAGACCAGCTTCAGTTTGCTGGTGATGCTGGTCTACCAGCTTGGTATTGCTGGTCATGCTGGTCAACTAGCAAGGTCTCATTAAGCTGGTCTACCAGCAAGGTATTGTTAAGATTCATTTAGTTGCTAGTTTCTGTTCAAATTACTGAAATAAAGAAATACTGAAACTGGAATTAAGCTAGCATTGTCAAGCAGTCCTTTAGAAGTATACTAATATTTTGTAAATCTTTGGCCTGCAATAAATCATACCCCTTCCTAATTTTTCACACAAATATATTACAATTATTTAAAAAAAAGAAGATTCTTGAACATTAACATCTGTTTGAAATTTTTTTTTATTGCAACCGAATTTTTGCATGATATATTGATACTGTAGTATTGCTACCACAACAATATATATAGTACATTCAATATTCACATTGATAAATGATCATGCTTCATCTGCATTCATACATGTGCAAGATAAATACAGTACAATGTATTATGGGGGTTGTTTAATCAAATAACATTGCAGTAACATTGGAAAAACATTTGTTCATTTGTAGTTTCAATCTCAGTTAAAACTCTTAAAGCCATAGTACACCTAGCAAGTTCAGGGCATTGCAATTCCAAAAAGACAGCAAATACATTTAGGTGACTGACAGGTTAAGCATGAAATCTTTGATACAAAAGATTAGTTTTCAATCAATAGTGTGTATATATATATATATATATATATATATATATATATATATATATATATATATATATATACTGTATATACATACACACACACACACACACACACACACACACACACACACATATATATATATAATATATATATATATATATATATATATATATATATATATATATATATATATATATATATATATATATATATATATATATATATATATATATATATATACAACAATTCATATATGCCACCATGTGGACATGACAACATCAAAATACTATAAAAATAAATCTTAATATATAAATAAATATTTTTATGCTACTTACACTGGCTGGGTGATATGGCAAAAAAAATTATCACTATCATTTTTTTTTATTTCATTCGAAATCGATAATTATCACAATATAAACAATATAAAATTTAAAACACGTTTGGAACAACAAAAAGGTGACTTAATGGTGACAAAATTTTCAGTTCTGGATGAACTCTCCTTTTAATGGTGAGTATGGTGAATTTAGGGTAAAATATCCTTTAATATATTTTATTTAGGGATGCTAACGATTACTTGATGATCGATTGATTGTCGATAACCCTTTAATTGATAGACCTTATCAATGACTGATTAAGCATGGACATTTAAGGGTTCAGTTACACTGCGCTGTGAGACGCATGCATGACTTTATGCATTACATAATCAAGCGTGTGCAGTTTACCTTGCCCTATCCATATTGCGGGATGCATAAAACACTATTATGCGCAGATGTCGGTTATATCCACGGGTGTTTTAACCAATTTTATCTGACAGACTGGCATAATTAGGCCTATGCAGACTCTTATTTTATAAATGGCGCATCACATCGAGACATGCATGGAGCGTCTCCATTCACACAACGAGTTTGAGTTCTCTAATACTTCAGACCGAGTTCGTTCTTCTGAGATAATCCAAGAATACTTTTAGTGCTGGAAATATTTTATAAAGACTGTCCAGCTAATTCAAACCACTTGATTAATTAAATTGAAACTGTGAAAACAGCTTAATGGATTGTTTTGGCGCTAAAGCATATACTACTGAATAAGGCACAGCTTTCAAAAATGATGACATGAGACTGCTGGGTAGTTGCACTGATGCTTGTGAATGGTCCACGTTTACCAACACTTGTTTGGGTCTGTAATTTCTTAGCATCTTCATATTTGGAAGGGTGCCATTGTTTTAAATGATGAAAGGTTTGTGGTGTTGCTTGTTTTTGATGGCACGAGTCGTCTGCGCAGTTTGCAGTGCACGTTGCTCTGTTTGTGTCGGAGTCCAAAAAACAAGTAGCTCCAGACTACTGAAGTTTAGTGACATTTCTTATTAGCAATGTCTGTGACTGTGACCTTATTTTTAATTAGTTTTGGAGGGAGATTTTCTAGTTTTTATTAGTTTCTCTATTTTGAAATGACTCAGTTTTAGTTTAGTTTTTATTAGTTTCAGTTTTTTTTTTTAAATGAGGATATTTGTTAGGTGCATGATTCAAAAACAACAGAATAAATATCGTATAATAAAAACTCTGTCATATATTTTTTTGAAACCTATATTCAGAGGACACATGAACACTATCATCTACCACTACCATCTACCCATCCTCAATTTCAAATACAATAGCCCACAAGACAGCAGCCTTAAGTACAATATGTGTGCAAGGCTGATTCTGATGTTAGATACACAGTAGTGATGGGAAGTTCAGATATAAAGTCAGCAATAGTAATTTCAGTCAGTTAAAACCTCACCATGATCTGAAACATTTATTACAGTAAAGTTTTGCAACCCAACTGAAGCATGATTCACCTATTTAAACTCTATTACGATTTTCTTTTATGAAATAAACTTACATTTCACCAGATCCTCTCATTTAAGCCCTCGCTTTACCCGCGCTGCATTTGTTTGAGTTTAGTTCAGTTACAGCAGGCTGTCATACTGTTTGTGTTTGGTTCACTGAATCACGCATGCGCAGTTTTATCGGTTAACCGCTTCTCAAGTTTGATCTTAGTGTAACGTCACTGTTCTAATAACTGAATAAGAGTATATATTGGATTATTTGGAGTTAGAGGGGGTATTACGCTTGTTAAAAAGTAAGTAATTTGTGGACGAGTGCTTACTGGAGACGTGAATCTTTTCAAATGATTCAGTTCAATTAGATGAACTAGTTCAACCTGTTCACTTAGAAGATCCGGTTAAAAAAGATTCATTCAGGATCGCGATACAGAGATAAAACCCATTATTGGGCACAAACGTGTTAAAGTAATAGTTATAAGTCTCTGTATGTATGTAATGCTGTCACCATGCTGCTGTGATGTCCACTCGTTGTTTTTGTCGCGGGAGCAACAGCGAAGTTTACTGGAGGAGAACCGGCTCGTTGTGGCCAATGGCAGCAGGACTACAGACTCTGAGGTGCCGTACGGGTCAAACACCTGCAGCGCGGAGTAAATAGATTTACTTCTAAAAGGCTTACAGTAAGATTATGTATTAAATACATTTACAAATACAAAAACGAAGGAGGTTTTTGCTATAATTTTAGTTAGTTTCAGTTAGATTTGTATGTACACAATACAGTTTTAGTTAGTTCTAGTTTTTTGAAAAACTTTTTTATTTTTATTTCAGTTAACAACAATTATTTTACATTTTAGTTTTCGTTTTTTTGTTCGTTTTTGTTAACTATAATAACCTTGATACCTACAGGAGAAAGCTCCTGATTGTTTGTTTTATTTATTATCTGATTCCGAACTATCTTTTATTTTGAAACATTACAGTATTCGTTTAATTTTCAACAAAGCATTCGGCATCTTAACGACCGAGGAGACGTGAGTATTGCTTTATTTCTTCTTGCTAAATAAGACATCAGTGGTCATTTGTGTAGTCCTGTTGTGTTAAGCTCTGATCTTATTCTCTTTTCTTTTACTGCCAATTTTGACTTGTGCCTGCTGTGGATCCATCTCTGAACTGGATTCTCTTTTGGATTTCTTTCTCTTACTGCTTTCTCTGCACCAACAACTACGCCTGGTCTTCGGCTGCGCTACCTGGTCTGCTGTATTCTCCAGTCCAGATCTTCAATGTAGTGCCTGCAAATTTAATATATTTATTTATTTACATTTTAATGCTTTTTTGTTTACTTTACTTGTTTGTTTACCTTCTCAATTGACATTTTAATTTAGCCAACCCTTTATATATAGTTAATTATTTAATATAATCTAAACTATTTTATACTGTTTGTTTATAATTAGATGTGTACTGTATATTAAATGTTTTGAAATATATAATAAAAAAAAGTTTGATTATATTTATTTGTGTGGCATTTTTACACTTCAAAGTTTACACATGCAGTTGTTAAATTAAGAAAAAAGAATGAACAATATTTAATATTAAGCAATGCTGAAAAATTATTACTGCTTATCCTGTATTCTAGGCAGTACTGATAAACCGTCAGGAAAAAAAGCAATAATACATGTAGTAAGAACGTCATCTCACAGTTGTTGAATGTCACACAACAACATTGCTACAGCCTTCTCAGGTCTTACATTTCTACACTGTAACAATGTAGCGAGCACAAAAGTGGCGACATTGCCTTTGAAAAAATGCAACATTGTACAGACATCGCTACAACGTAAATGTGTTTGTTGGGAAAAAGGTTGGGAACCACTGTTCTACAGTGTGAATTATGAATCTTGTAAATTCACAAAATATAATGACGAACATAATTAAATTTATTACATTTAACTTAAAGGCCATTGCAGCATTATTTCTTTTAAATAACACCAATAAAAATGACTCTCACCTCAACATCTGCAGTGTGTGATCCTGAACCATATGACACCTTTAAAACACATCTTGCGGTAAGACTGGTCATACATTCTTTTGATTCAATATAATTAATCATTATATGTTTAATTATTAAAAGTTTACTTAAAGACCATTGCAACATTTTTTTTTTTTTATATAAAAATAATAATTCTCTCACCTCATCATCGGCAGTAAGTGATTCCAAACCTTCTGTCACCTTTAAAAAAAAACATCTGCAGGTAAGACTGGTTATACATTCTTTTAATACAATATAACTAATCATTATATGTTTAATTATTGAAAATTTACTTAAAGACCATTGCAACATTATTTTTTAATATAAAAATAATAATAATAATTCTCTCACCTCATACATACTTTTAATACAATATAATTGTTTATATTTAACTTAATATAACAATTATATTTAATATATTATAATGTAATTATAATGAGCTGACTTACATCCAATTGTCCTCTTTTTAGTCTTCCATGGGGAAATTTAACTGTGCTCTTCGGCTCTAAGTACAGTTTGTACTTGCGATTTGGCATTCTAAATTTAAAAAGGACATAAACATAATTATTAACAGGACTACTCAAGAATGGTATGATGGTTAATACAAAGTAATTAATTTACTAAAAGCTATACAGTCCTCACATAAACTTTATTTATCAGGTGAAATTAATATTTGTTTAAATATCTTCTAATCCTTGTATGTTTAAACTGAACTACTTTGTTTACTAGTTTAACAATAAGATAAATTGGATTAATAATATTGTTCTTGTTTTGTCATGCGGAAGTATTTGTGTAGAAGTTTTATAAATAGGACTGCATGGAACCCCTGCACTGTAACGTACAGTGTGACTGCAGTCGCTGTAACCAAGGCAACAGTATCAACAGTGACTTCCCGCCTAAAATCGTTAATTCCGTTACCGTAATTTCACGTTTATTCGGTTTTATAATATAACGTAATTATAATTTTTATAATTTGTAATAAGCCATGTTCGCCTACGTGAAGTACATACAAGATGGGTGTAAGGAAATCGTCCCCATAGCCGATATTAAAGACTTTGACCCGAAAACGGGAGACCTCAGCAAAACGTACTGGGTGCGCTGGCAGGATAAATATTTCAAGGGACAAATATTGCTCCTAAAGAGTGAGTCATTATAATGTTAACTTCAGTAGTTCGTTAATAATGTGATAAAAGTACATTTAGAAAACTCTATATCGCCACTATTAACGTTAAATGTCATTGAAAGATTGGTCAAGGCACTAACGTTAACTGTTGTCCGTGCTAACGTTAGCTAACGAACATAGTGTGTTAGTAAAGCAGCGAGCTGGGTTAACATTGAACATTGTTTTTAATGACAGAAGACATTGTATTACGTTACATGTAGTTTAAGTACTTACATTAAGTGTTATTAACATTCCAGAGTCCAGAGAAGAGGTTGAAGAAGTGCTTGCGCAGGGTAAGCGGGTTCGTGTTAAACTCATCAAGGACTCATCACCTCCACGGCCGCGCTCCGAAGAAGAGGAAGCCAAAATCATAAATGTAACGTTGTTGGTGGTATACATGTGAAATTTCAGCTATTGCCATCTTGTGGTACTTGAATGTATTGACAGACTACTTGTGTTAAAAATTATACATTGAAGGCTCAGATATGGAAAAAAAAACATGTAATGCCATTCCATAATCTTGTGTGTACTGCAATCTGTCTTCGACCACGTGAAAGTTTTCAAATTATCACCATTATCAGCTAATAATATCAGACTCTAATCATGGTATTTATATCCTTTGTGTATCACTTTTAAAGTTACACATAATTCAAAATGGACAAAATGTTAAAATTGTCATATTATGATATTAAATATTTTTAATATTCCTTTCTACTTTAACTCATGCCAATATTTTCACCAGCATTAGTTGTAATCATAATTGCCATACATTCATAAATTTTCAGAATATGAATACATTAAATGCTGCTTTATTTATAATTTTGATTCCTATATTAATAATAATAATAAATGTTATTATTTGCCATACACTTCATAAGCCTTTTGCCTTTGTTACAGTCTTACAGTCCTGCTTATATCCCTCCTCATTACATTCATTCATTGATTCATTCATTTTCCTTTTGGCTTAGTCTCTTTATTAATCTGGGGTCGCCATAGCGGATTGAACCACCAACTTATCCAGCATATGTTTTATGCAGCGGATGCCCTTCCAGCCGCAACGCATCACTGGGAAACATCCTTACACATTCATTCACTAGGACAATTTAGCCTACACCCAATTCACCTGTACCGCATGTCTTTGGACTGTGGGGTAAACCGGAGCACCCGGAGGAAACCCACGTGAACGCGGGGAGAACATGCAAACTCCACACAGAAACGCCAACTGACCCAGCCGAGGCTCGAACCAGCGACCTTCTTGCTGTGAGGTGACAGCACTACATACTGCGTCACCGTGTCGCCTCCTCCTTATTACAGTCTTGTATTAATTTCAAGGCATTCATATTTGGTGGTGCAATGGGTAGCACAATTGCCTCATAGCAAGAAGGTTGCTGATTTGAGCCTCGCTGGATCAGTTGGCATTTCTGTGTGGAGTTTGCATGTTCTCCCCGTGTTGGCGTGGGTTTCCTCCGGGTGCTCCAGTTTCCCCCACAAGTCCCAAAAACATGTGGTAAAGGTGAATTGGGTAGGCTAGCATATGTGTGTGAATGAGTGTGTATGGATGTTTCCCAGTGATGGGTTGCAGCTGAAAGGGCATTCGTTGCATAAAACATATGTTGGCAGTTCATTCTGCTGTGGTGACCCCAAATTAATAAAGGGACTAAGCCGAAAAGAAAATCAATGAATGAATAAATTAAAAATCATTAAGCTGTCATCATGTGTTTCTAAGGTAATTAAAATTGAATAATGTGATCTAAGTTTAAATTTTAACAAAGAAATAGATTTTTAAACATTTTGCAACCTTTAGCCTCCTCATTACCAACAAAGGACATTTATGTAGAATGAGCCAATTATATTGTTTTAAGATATTTATATTTGTCTTTTTAATATAAACATTTTTTGGATGTAGTCTTGCATTTCACTTGCTTTTACTAATTAATATTTTATGCATGTGTCCAAACAAATCAGAAAAAAGCTGCAGAAGAGGCCAAACGAAAAAACCTTTTGGCCTTACTAAAAGAGCGACAAAACAAAAGAAAACTGTCTCCACTCTGCCCAACTCCAAACAAAAAAACAAAAGCTGATAACCTGTCCAACAAGGTTGATGATGGTGAGGATAAGGTGGACGATGATGATGATGATGATGATGGCGATGACGACGACGATGATGATGATGATGGTGGGGTTGTACCTGAAAAACTGTTTCAGGAGGCAAGACAAAAGCAACTATTATACAAAAAACAGGTCAACAAAATGTCTCTGCAACTGCAGGAAACTAAACAGAAGTAAGGGATGCTTTTACAGAGATTATTTTAGGAGTTTCTGTCAATGTTTTAGCTAGTCATAACATTCAGTATGTAATTTTGTTATAGGCTAGAGGAGCACATGAAACGAAGTGCAGAAGTTGAGGCGGAGAATAAACAGCTACGTTCATTAAACATGCAACTGCAGCAACAGTTGCTAAAATCACTCAACTCTTCATCTGGTGAGCTTTTCATCGCCTTATTTTCGCTGACCTCTGAGAATGTCATTCAAAGAAAAATGCAATCTTTCATGTTTAACTACTATTTATTATTATTATTATTATTATTATTATTATTATTGATTTCAACTATTATTTTAGCACAGAAAATCTTCTTACTGCCACAATTTTTAATTTTGTAATTTGTCAGATTTTCTAACAGGTTCACAAATAATGACTAATTTTATATTTTGTTAAAACTTTGCCCCATTATATGATGTCATAGACACATCTATTTAACTATGTAATTTATTGAAATGTGTGGAAACATTTCAGAACTTGCATTCTTTTGGATGACTGGAGCATCTACTGCCCATCCAATTTGTTATATCACATCTGTTTTCTTCTGCTTCTGCAAGGTATACTGACAGCAGCGACAGTTTACAGTGCAATTTACCATTTCAATTCACACAAACTCTACCTTCCAACGGGCCCAACTGACTTGGAATTGAATAATTCTCCCACTTTTACTAATTTTACTCAGCAGCCCTAAATCTGACTGACGATCAGCTTCACTGTTAACAACAGACCCAAAGGGCATATACTGAAACACAATAATATTGCTATAAAGAGTTGCTGTAGAAAACCAATAATAATAATAAAAATAAAATATCAGTAAAATATTATATTACAGGGCAGCACGGTGGCACAGTGGGTGGCACAATCGCCTCACAGCAAGAAGGTCACTGGTTTGTGCCCCAGCTGGGTCAGTTGGAATTTCTGTGTGGAGTTTGCATGTTTTTCCCATGTTGGCGTGGGTTTCCTCCTGGTGCTCTGGTTTCCCCCACAATCCAAAAAAAAAAAAACAAGTGGTATAGATGAATTGGGTCAGCTAAATTGTTCGAAGCGTATGTGTGTGAATGAGTGTGTATGGAATTTTTCCCATTGATGGGTTGAAGCTGGAAGGGCATCCGTTGCGTAAAACATATGCTGGATAAGTTGGCGGGTCATTCCACTGAGACGACCCCAGATTAATATCTACAGGGTAGATCCAGGAGATGCTGAAGGGATTATTGTCATTTGTCTTTTTGTCTTTCTAATTTTCACAGATTCTAGACCACCAAAACCAAAGGGGACCATAAATGTACAAAGTAAGTGCAACAAACACAGCCCAAAATCAGAAAAAGTTGGGACAGTATGGGAACGCAAATAAAAAAAATAAAAACTGGTAACACTTTATAATAACTACACACTATAAATCATTTATTAAGCACTGGCATCTAGTGAATTCATTATTTGTTAAGCATTAACTCCACATTAATAAACGTTAGTAATCAGTTTATTACGGCAGCTACACATGCTGTATTAATGACTTATAATCACATCTATAATGTGCTTAAGGATTGTATTTTTATAATTTGTGACTGGTTGATTTTTCATTACTAAATAAAGTATCACATTATTTACAAACCATTTGTATTTAAGAGTAGTTGTCTTTTTAAGATCATTCAGAATGAGTTAGTAAATGATTAATAAACTATTGAAATCAACATTTATATATCTGATTATTCAGGCATATACTAATAGTTAATTTGTATGTTAATAAATGCTTTATTAACTCAACTTCAGGCAGTTTTGTGACCTAATCTAAAGTGAGGACTATTCATGCTTTATAAATCCCTTATAAATGACAATTAAGGGCTCTGTACAATGAACAATAATCTTTGCAAACTCATCTAAAAAGTAAAATTACTGTAAAATTTAAACATTGCTGAATAACAGCAGTGTCAAAATACGACAAAACTGGATAAAACAACAACAACAATATAATAATTTAACAATTTAATAGGATGCAATGTTTAAACTGTACAGTAATTTTATTTTAGATAAAATTGCAAAGATTTATTTTTTATTTGATACAGTTTCATTTGTGTATCTTCAATTGAATAGAAATGAACAAAGTTGTTTATTTTCTTTTTTCCTGTTTAGAATTTAACTGAGCCTTTATAAATGTGCTTATAAGTCAAGAATACAGCATTTGTAGCTGCAGTTGTAAACTGCTTACTAACATCTATTAATGTAGAGTTCGTGCTTAACAGATAATGAATTCACTATTTGCTAATGCTTAATAAATGGTTCATAGTGTGTAGTTATTATAAAGTGTTACCAGAATATTTTGTTTTCTGTGTTTTACATCTACTGTCATTTGTGATGGATTTCTTTTTCTATTTTACACAGACCCTCAGCAACAAAAACCAAAGAGCACCTTACAAAGTATGTGCAACAAAAATGTAACTCAAAGATATCTGAAATTTATATGCATTTCAAGTATATTTACATAATTTTTTATATAGTTGCAGAGGCTGACTGTGAGCAGCAATCACTATCCAGACAAGAAGATGAGGTACATTTCACTCATCATCTTTGCACATGTATTAATATTAAAATCCCCTACTGCACAGACTTTTATGTGCATATGTACAATTATTATTTTTGATTATATTAATTCTGTCAGATTCAATTGGTGAAACTTGGAGACATCCAAATCCGCAGTGACACCTGGACAGCAATCCAAAAAAACACCAGGGATTCTTTATTTGTGAAAGAATTGGCTGTGGCATTCTGGGGCACAAAGACTCTGGGGGACAGAAGTCTCACAGGGAAAGAATGCCCCACCACAAAAACTACAAAAAGACCTTTAACCCCACAGAAATTACACACACTGAAAGGTAGCAGAAGCCACAAGTTTTTTTGTAAAATGCCAAGTACTGAGATATGTGTCTTTATGTGTCTATAATAAATGTGTCTTTGTTCTTGTAGGACAGTAACATCACTGCTTATCTGTACATTTCTGTTTTAGCCTGCTTCAAGGAGTGGCTGGTGAAAGGGAATGTGGAGGAGCCAGAGCTGCAGGCCAGATTTTCAAAGGCTGGACGCTACATTACTGAAAAAATCATGGACATTAAAAAACAACAAAAAAAATTAACAGTTAATTGATTTATGATGTAAATGTGTTACACTTATAATAACCCCACTATGAATCATTTATTAGGTTTTATTAAGCATTAGCAAATAATGAATTCATAATTTGTTAAGCATTAACTCTATGTTAATGGATGTTAGTAAGCAGTTTATAAATACAGCATGTATAATGTGCATAATGATTGTTTTTATACTTTGGTAATGATTTATTTTACATTACTAAATGACGTATTGCATTATCTACAAACCAGTTACTTAAGAGTAGTTGGTGTTATTTTAAGATCAGGATTAAAACATTTGTTTTTTTTAATATACATTTGCATATCTTATTACTTAGTCATATAGTAATAGTTACTTTGTATGTTAATAAGTGTTTTATTAACTTTAGAAGGTCACAAAACTGGATGAAGTTGAGTTAATAAAGCAATTATTAACATACAAATTAGTTTATTAATCATATAATTATGCATTTTGAATGATCTAAAAAAGCTATTTTTAAATAACTTGTTTGTTAATAATGCAATACTGAATTTAGTAATGAAAAATGAATTATTAAGAAGTATGAAAACAATCATTAGGCACACTATACATGTGGTTATGTCAAGAATATAGCATGTGTAGCTGTGTTTATAAACTGCTTACTAATGTCTATTAGGGTTGAGTTCATGCTTAACAAACAATAAATTCACTATTGCTAATGCTTAATAAATGGTCCATAGTGTGTAATATTGCCTTACCTATTATAAAGTGTTACCAATGTGGGTTATTTTAATTTACTTGTTGAGATAGAGTGTTGTTGTTGTTTTGTAAAAAAAAAAAGTTATTTGTGTTCATGTTTACCCATTATTTTCAGTAGTAGTAAGATTAGTATTACTATTATTATTATTATTGTTATTATTATTATTATTATTATTATGATATCATCATTATTAATTATAGAAATAAAAACATATAATGTTAATGAATGAAAGCTTGTGTTTTCATGATTTTCATCATGAACAGGCTACCATGCAAAAAATGTTAACTTACACAGATTTTAATGTTACCAGCACGAGATGCTAGTGACTAGGACCAGCATACCATGTTGTTCACCAGCATCATCATCCCATGCTGGTCACTAGCATACCAGCGCCAGCATCTCATGCTGGTGACCAATATCCCAGCATGGCATGCTGGTGCTGTGATGCTGGTGTTATGCTGGTGACCAGCATGGGATGCTGGTGCTGGGATGCTGGTGTTTTGCTGGTGACCAGCATGGGATGCTGATGCTTGTATCCTGGCCACCAGCATAGCACCAGCATCCAATGCTGGTCACCAGCATACCAGCACCAGCATCTCAAGCTGGTCACCAGCATACCAGCACCAGCATCCCATGCTGGTCACCAGCATACCAGCACCAGCATCCCATGCTGGTCACCAGCATACCAGCACCAGCATCCCATGCTGGTCACCAGCATAACACCAGCATCACAGCACCAGCATCACATGCTGGTCACCAGCATACCAGCACCAGCATCCCATGCTGGTCACCAGCATAACACCAGCATCACAGCACCAGCATCAAATGCTGGTCACCAGCATCACAGCACCAGCATCCCATGCTGGTCACCAGCATAACACCAGCATCCCATGCTGGTCACCAGCATAACACCAGCATCCCATGCTGGTCACCAGCATCACAGCACCAGCATCCCATGCTGGTCACCAGCATCACAGCACCAGCATCCCATGCTGGTCACCAGCATCCCAGCACCAGCATCCCATGCTGGTCACCAGCATACCAGCACCAAAACACAACATATGCTGGTCTTGCTGGTGACCAGCAATGCTGGTCTATGCTGGTCTTTTCAGCAGGGCCATGGCAGGACAAATACTATGGAAGACAATAGTTGTTTCCATCATTTTCCAAAATATATTATTTTATGTTAAACAGAAAAAAGAAACTCGTGACAAATTAATTATGAATAAATTATGTCAGAATTTTCAGTTTTAGGTGAACTATCCGTTTTAAGTAAATCAACACACAGGCTAAAAGCTCACTGTATTCCTCACTATATTGTTTTCTAAGAAACCAGGCGGAGAAATTAAGCAAACATGCATCAATATCAAGAACACGTCAACACCAAAAAATGAAAACTGGGCTCATGGGATTGTGTGTATAATTTCTGCTCTCCAAGCGATGATGTTATCTCCTCTGGCAGTACTGCATTTTTCCTGTGCTGAGATATGATCCTCCTCTCGTGACCTGAAATGAGCCTAGATGCTGATGCTAATCGCATTCCAGCGTGCCGAAATTATGAGCTTGTAAGATTTATTTCCAGCTCAGCGCAAATTACGGTCTAATCATACAGCTGCTATTATAAACCTACGTTTTTGTACACTACCTGACAAAAGTCTTGCCATCGATCCCAGTTGTAAGAGTGACAAATAATCATTTGACTTCTAGTTGATCATTTGGAAACGTGACAGAAGGTCGATTTTTCTGCTGAATCATCTGTTGAACTGCATCCCAATCATCACAAATACTGCAGAAGACCTACTGGAACCCGCATGGACCCAAGATTCTCATTGAAATCAGTCAAGTTTGGTGAAGGAAAAATCATGGTTTGGGGTTACATTCAGTATCAGGGCGTACAAGAGATCTGCAGAGTGGATGGCAACATCAACACCCTGAGGTATCAAGACGTTTGTGCCGCCCATTACATTACAAACCACAGGAGAGGGCAAATTCTTCAGCAGGATAGCGCTCCTTCTCATACTTCAGCCTCCACATCAAAGTTCCTGAAAGCAATGAAGGCCAAGGTGCTCTAGGATTGGCCAGCCCAGTCACCAGACATGAACATTATTGAGCAGGTCTGGGGTAAGATGAAGGAGGAGGCGTTGAAGATGAATCCAAAGACTCTTGATGAACTCTGGGAGTCCTGCAAGAAGGCTTTCTTTGCCATTCCAGATGACTTTATTAATCAGTGATTTGAATCATTCAGAGATGTATGGATGCAGTCCTCCAAGCTCATGATGGAGTCAGACACAATATTCATTCTGTTTCCACTGCAGCATGACCACATATTCTATATACCACATATCGAGTGTATTTGGCGCTCAGAAAACTGTATATCAGGAGTTTAAACTGACAAACTTTAAATTTTGCATGCAGAGTTTTTGTTGCTAGAGTAAGTGAGGCACAAGCTGTAAATGCTCCGCCCCCTTCTGGAGAGCAACAGCTCATTTGCATTTAAAGACACACACACTAAAACAGCTTGTACCCCCAAAAATGGCCACTTATATTAGGGTATAATGAATGATCTTTGAGTTTTTTTTGTTGGGAAACTTCAGACAAATACTTGAGATGCCAGAGACTTATATTACATCCTGTAAAAAATGAAATCATTTTCTTGAATTAAACTGCAGTAAAGTTGCTCAGATGACTAGAAATGGTCATGTTGGATCTCTGTTTTGTTCTCTCGCCATCTGCTGTGATGTAATTTTCTCTTCTGTGATCCGCATGCGTTTTTTTTCTTCTGACATCTGAACAAACGAGACGGTGCTGGGTGTGAACACGCACAGATTTACACTCGGATTCAACAGACGCTAAACTGTTAGTGCCAAAGGATCAACTGTCTTTTGTTAGCAAAGAATACAGACCAAAACAGAGGGTGTGGTGGTTGAAAGAAGACATTTTAATGCTGATTCTTAACTAGTTTGACAGTAAAAACATGCAGGTGTTCTCATCCGAGATTCTTACTGAATAACTTGACTCCATAGATGATCTGAAATGACAGTAATACCTGCTTAAATATTAATAACCTCTGGTTCAATGCATGCAAGTGAGGCAATGTTATCAAGCACTGGGATATGCTGTTTGTTTCTCACTTCTTCTCTCTTCTCCTTCATTTGTCAAAGTCAGCCAGCTAAAGGAAGTGTTTTGTCTAGTCTACAGTCAATGAATGTATGTCATTCAGATGCATACCTCACATGTTACAACAGGCCCTCAGCTATAGAGATCTGTATACTGACTTCTTAAACCACTCCATAGTCAGATCAGACGGTTTCTGGAATAATGTGTACACTCAAATAAGATTTTTGCTGCTTGTTCAAGCTACTTATTTAAAATGAGTTGAAACAACACAACTCTTAAGTTTTTTGGGGGACAACCTAATTGTTTTTTGCTCAATCCACTTAAATTTGTAAAATTGATTTAGTTAACTTAATTGATTTGTGTTGGGACAACATGAAGGAATTGTGTGGAACGCAACATTTTTTACAGTTAATTTATGCATGAAAAAGTTTAATCAGCAGTATTTGATATTACACTTTAAGCATTAAATATTCAAACTTCGATATCCTAGAGAAAACTTAAAGTCCATGCGAAATCAAAATTGACAATGTTTATTTAGCTAGCGCACATTGATATTTTTTTAGGTGAATAATTATTCAGAGTAAGGTAATCCGCTGAAATGTTTTATTTTATTTTGGTAATCTTCAATCAAAGTCTGGAAATTTGCATCTGCATTTGGATTGGCTCCTTCTCTGATGACATCAGTTTGACACTTCAGTCACAATATTCTTAGCAACGCCCCTCTTACCATTTGTTTGAGGGAATGATGCGCAAAAAAGAAAGCCCTGCCCCCAACTCAATATTCAGTTTCAGATGGAAGAACATCAACATACTGAAAGAAAGCCCCGCCCCCTACTTAATATTCAGTTTCAGATGGAAGTACATCAATTTACTGCAAGAAAGCCCCGCCCCCTACTCAATATTCCGTTTCAGATGGAAGTACATCAGCATACTGAAAGAAAGGCCCGCCCCGCCCCCTACTTAATATTCATTTTCAGATGGAAGTACATCAACATACTGCAAGAAAGCCCCGCCCCTACTCAATATTCCGTTTCAGATGGAAGTACATCAACATACTGAAAGAAAGCCCCGCCCCTACTCAATTTTTCGTTTCAGATGAAAGTACATCAACATACTGAAAGAAAGCCCCGCCCCCAACTCAATATTTCGTTTCAGATGGAAGTACATCAACATACTGAAAGAAAGCCCCACCCCCTACTCAGTATTTCGTTTCAGTTGGAAGTACATCAACATACTGAAAGAAAGCCCCGCCCCTACTCAATATTCCGTTTCAGATGAAAGTACATCAACATACTGAAAGAAGGCCCTGCCCCCTACTCAATATTCTGTTTCAGATGGAAGCACATCAACATACTGCAAGAAAGCCCCGCCCCCTACTCAATATTCCATTTCAGATGGAAGTACATCAACATACTGAAAGAAAGCCCCGCCCCCTACTCAATATTTCGTTTTAGATGGAAGTACATCAACATATTGAAAGAAAGCCCCGCCCTCAACTCAATATTTCGTTTCAGATGGAAGTACATCAACATACTGAAAGAAAGCCCCGCCCCCTACTCAGTATTTCGTTTCAGTTGGAAGTACATCAACATACTGAAAGAAAGCCCCGCCCCTACTCAATATTCCGTTTCAGATGGAAGTACATCAACATACTGAAAGAAAGCACACAATTACTGAGGGTTTTTTGCTACAACTTAATTGTTTTATGTTCATTCTACTTAAATTTGTATTAATAAGTTAACTTAATTCCTTCATGTTGTCACAACACAAATCAACAGTGTTAAACGCAACATGTTTTACAGTGTAAAAGTCACACTGAGTTTAAAAACAGATTACGCTTGTGAATACACAACATTCAGGGATTTTATGCCTGATAGTATTTTGTGATAGTATATATTGTGCAATATTGTGTGGTAGTATGATGTGTTCATTCTTATAACTGTAAAAGTCTGACGGTATTTCTTAGGTTTATAATTTAGTTTCTCATCATATGGTCACTGTATCTAAAGCGGCTGGTGCCCAGAGACCGCCACATAATCTATCTTTGTTGATAATACATAGCAGAGCAGATAATAATGTTCCTCAACATGTACACACCGTCTAAGTTGTTGCAAAGTGTTTCGAAGGTGATCTTAATGCCCGAGGCCAGGAGCAGATTGCATTTCTTGTTTGTGCTATATTGTCATTCGAGTGTTGTTTGGTTCTCTATATCAGTTTTAGAGAGGTCCCTCAGAAGAACCTCGCTCTGTAATCTGTACTTGACCCACACACGGCACCTGAATTCAGCTGTGCTATCAAACAACAGACTTATATCATCATACAGACATATATCAGACTTAAAGGGCACCTATTATGCAAAAATCAGTTATTTAAGGGGTTTAAACACAGTTGTGTGGGAATAGTGTGTGAATACAACCAGCTTCTTATAATAAATATTAATCAATTCTATTTTTTATAATCAGATTTGATTAAAACAGCCTGCAGAAACACTTTGATTGATGTTCTCCCGTTGTACGTGTCATCAGAGGGAGAAAGCCCCGCCCACTAGTGACCATATTTTCCTCATTAGCATAAACAGCCCTGAGTGAGAAGCAGCCCCCATGCTGTGGCTATGCTGGCATAAAGAAGTTTGTTGCTCCGCCCTCTTTTGAAAACAGCACAATCTCATTTGAATTTAAAGCGACAGTGGCACAATTAGAATAAAAGCCTAAAAGGGTCCATTTTAAAGAGTTATAAAACACTATTAGTGTGGTACTTTGAGCTGAAACGTCACACACACACACACACAAACACACGCACACACACACACACACATAAAATAGAGAGTCAGAGACTTATTTTCCATCTTGTAAAGAAGAGCATATCCTCTTTAAAACTGCTTGATGCATTATACACATTATAGTATGACTTTCTTGTGAAGTTGCTTTAAAACAGGGGTGTCTAAACTCGGTCCTGGAGGGCCGGTGTCCTGCAGATTTTAGCTCCAACTTGCCTCATCCTGCACGGATGTTTCTAAAAAGCCTAGTAAGAGCTTGATTAGCTAGCCCAGGTGTGTCTGATTGGGGTTGGAACTAAACTTAGCAGAGCACCGGCCCTCCAGGATCGAGTTTGGGCACCCCTCCTTTAAAACAATGCTATACACATGAATTTGAATAAAAAAGATTTGAAATGTTAGCACGTAACGTTATTAAAATGTTTTTGTAACATTTTTGTAACGTTGATTTAACAACATTATTGGATGTTCGTGGAATATCTTTAGGACATTAGTTGTTCTTGATGATTTTTTTCATTTTGTTAATTGAAATTGTTAAAATAATGAGGATGAAATGTTCGAATAACATTTTAAATAACATTCTCACAACATAATAACATGAGGCTAAAACGTCATTAAAATGTTTTGAATAACGTCATTATAGCCGTTATTATAGCCGTCTAAGAAATGTCACTATTTAG
The DNA here is from genome assembly GCF_903798145.1 of Danio aesculapii. Classification (NCBI taxonomy): domain Eukaryota; kingdom Metazoa; phylum Chordata; class Actinopteri; order Cypriniformes; family Danionidae; genus Danio; species Danio aesculapii. The sequence continues at coordinate 3,026,991 of NC_079442.1, read as the reverse complement.
ATACAGTCAGAACCGTCAAAATGACATCAAAACAATACAAAAGATAGCGGTTCATTCCGCTGTGGCGACCCCAGATAATAAAGGGACTAAGCCGAAAAGAAAATGAATAAATGAATAATGATTAGTCGAGATGTGAAAGAAACTAGTGCTACACACAGGACAAAATAACGACAAATGTCTGAAATACAACATCTGAACAGTGTCTTGAGTCATTTCTGATAAATCTTGGGTTTTCATAACCTGACATTGGGTCAAATATTGACAAAGAGTTGGGTTAAAAAGTGTTTAAATTTGAATTTAATTGAAAACCCATTGGGGCAGTTTTCAATTTCCCCCTATGGGGAAAACCCAAACGGTGGTGCAGTGGGTAGCACAATCGCCTCACAGCAAGAAGGTCACTAGTTTGAGCCCCGGCTGGGTCAGTTGGCATTTCTGTGTGGAGTTTGCATGTTCTCCCCGGGTTTCCTCCGGGTGCTCCGGTTTCCCCCACAGTTCAAAGACATATAGGTGAATTGGGAAGGCTAAATTGTCCGTAGTGTATGTGTGTGAATGAGTGTGTAAGGATGTTTCCCAGTGATTGGTTGCAGCTGGAAGGGCATCCACTGCGTAAAACATATGCTGGATAAGTTGGCGGATCATTCTGCTGTGGCGACCCCTGATTAATTAAGGGACTAAGCCGAAAAGAAAATGAATGAATGAATGAAAACCCAATTGGACGGCATGGTGGCTCAGTGGTTAGCACTGTCGCCTCATAGCAAGAAGGTCGCTGGTTCGAGTCCCGACTGGGTCAGTGGTCATTTCTGTGTGGAGTTTGCATGTTCTCCTCGTGTTGACGTGGGTTTTCTCCGGGTGCTCTGGTTTCCCCCACAGTCTAAACACATCCGCAATAGGTGAATTGAATAAACTAAATTGGCCGTAGTGTATAAGTGTGAATGAGAGTGTATGGGTGTTTCCCAGTACTGGGTTGCGGCTAGAAGGGCATCCACTGCGTAAAACATATGCTGGAATAGTTGTCGGTTCATTCCGTTTTGACGACCTCTGAAATAGAGACTAAGCTGAAGGAAAACGAATGAATGAATGAATGAAAACTCAATGTTGGGTTTGTCAATATTTGACCTAACATTGAGTTATGACAACCCAGCCTTTTTTAGAGTGTGTAATATTTAACAGCTAATAATAAATAATTTAACAGCTCGTCTTTAAATAGCATGTTGTTTTTAAAAGGCAACACATTTCATTGCATCTCAATATATAAATCCCACGCTCACAGCATTCACAAGTGGGCTCTACCGCAAAACCCAAAGCAGACGTCATCAATGGCCGCACATATTCATTAGTGTTGTTATTGGTTAAATACTGCGCTGGCTTTCGCAAAACATCTCCTTTCCATCCTAAACAGTTCCACCCAAGACAATGTTTATTTGAACACATAAACTCTATAAATTCCACCGACGGCCCACTACACCGGTCATAAAGTGCGCTTTTTAAAATGACACAGTGGGCGTTTCGTCTGTACAAAAGGCTAGAATCAGTAAAGCGTGTAATCATTTTTAGGTCATGTTTAGTTCAGGTGTCGAGCAATTTTCCATTCTTATTTTATTTGATCTTATTTTACTCGTCGAGAAGGTTGAACGCACACATTCGCTGTACTTTTCCAGCACGTGTCCTCCTTCTACTCCATTTCTTGAGTTAGATTAATGATGTTTGGTAACTGGACCTGTATATTGACACAAAGGACTACATTCGCTCCTTTGCTCTTGTGATTTTTTCCCCCGGACATATTGATTATAGATGATTATATTCATTAAAATGATTAGACTACATTGTCTGTGTATGAACACGTGTGTTTCTTTACCACATCCGAAGTCTGGATGAGATCCAGGTTCCATCTGGAGCTTATTGCAGTGCATGAACATACATTCATTCATTTTCCTTTGGCTTAGTTTCTGATTGAAATGAACAGCCAACTATTCTAGCATATATTTTACGCAGCAGATGCCCTTCCAGCTGTAACCCAGTGCTGGAAAACACCCATACACACTCTCATTCACATGCACACTCATCCACTATGGCAAATGTGGTTTCCTAATTCATCTATAACGCATGTGTTTGGACTGTGTGGGAAACTGGAGCACCCGGATGAAACCCACGCCAACACCGGGAGAACATGCAAACTCAGAAATGACAACTGGCCCAGGTGGGACTCAAA
>NC_079442.1:3007282-3019782 GCF_903798145.1 Danio aesculapii | reverse complement strand
AATATCCCTGGTTTAGGCTATACCATTTAAACCCAATCAGATGTACTGTTTCCAGTAGTGGAAACCTGATGCTCTTCCACCATATTTCTTAAAGCAAGTTTTTGACACAGTAGGTCCTTATATTGTAGCCTTAGTAAATCAATGTTTTAAAACTGGTAATGTACCTGATGTTTAAAAACTTGCCACTGTAAATCCTCTGCTGAAGCAACCTAACTTAGATCCATCTGTTTTAGCCGATTATAGACCCATTTAAAATCTGACCCTACTGAAAAAAACTGCTTAAAACAGCCTAAGCTGGTTGGCTGGTTTTAGCCGGTTGACAAGCCTGGTTTTAGAGGGATTTAGCCACTTCCAGGCTGGTTTCCAGCCATTTCCAGTCTGGTCTTAGCTGGTCAGGCTGGAAAATGACCAGCTAAAACCAGTTGACCAGCCTGGTTTAAGCTGGACATAGCTGGTTTTGGCTGGGCTCCCAGCCTGGCTAGGCTGTTCAAGCTGGTTTTAGCTGGTCATCTCCCAGCCTGACCAACTAGGACCAGGCTGGAAATGGCTGGAAACCAGAATGGAAGTGGCCAAACCCCCTCTAAAACCCAGCCTGATCTCACGAGAAAACGTAAGTATTTTCATAAGTCAGTTTAGTGGCTAATTCGTATGAATTCGTATGAGTTCAGTCGTTTGAAATTGTACGATTTTAAAAAGGAGGCATGGCACCTAACCCCACCCCTAAACCCAACCGTCATTGGGGGATGAGCAAATCTTACTAAATTGTACGAATTAGATCGTACAAATTAGCCACTAAATCAAAAAGTTATGAATTGCCGTGAGATTGTGTTGCTAAAACCAGCCTGGTTGACTAGCTAAAACCAGCTAACCAGCCTAGGCTGGTTTAGGCTGTTTTTTCAGTAGGGGTCTTTTATCACAAAGATCTTAGAACAAGTAGTATTGCAGCAGCTGCAAAGATTTTTAGATGATCACAACATTTTTGAGGTCTTTCAGTCAGGTTTCAAAAAGTATTATTCAACCGAGACCGCACTTGTTAAGGTTTTAAATGATACGTTGCTTACTGGCGATGCTGGGGACTGTGCAGTGCTTGTGCTGTTAGATCTGAGTGCTGCGTTTGACACAGTAGCTCATGCCATCTTGTTAGCCCGCTTAGAGCATGTTGTGGGGATAAAAGGAAGTGCCCTGGATTGGTCTATCCAATCGCAGTTTTAAAGTCACTCTTGGAGAACATTCATCTGAGCCAGCACATTTGTCATGTGGAGTTCCCCAGGGATCTATTTTAGCCCCTATTCTTTTCTCCTAGTATATGCTTCCTCTGGGCTCTATTTTTAGAAAGCATGGTCTGTCTTTTCACTGTTATGCGGACGACACCAAAATCTACCTGCCTATAAAACCAAGTTCAAGTGGGCAAGTGACCCTTATGCTATGCTTGTCGGATGTAAAAGACGGGTTGTCCTTGAACTTTCTAGATTTTAATGAGAGTAAGAGTGAAATGATTTTGTTCGGCCTGTCAAACTCTTCCAGAGCACTGATAGTTACTCTAAAAAAATTTACGTTTTTCTATGAAGCCCTGGGTAAAATAAAAAATCTGGGTGTTATTCTGGATGATGGCTTGAGCTTTGACAAACAGATAAATGCAGTGGTCTAATCCTGCTTCGACTTTTAAAAACAGTCAAATCTATTTCATGTTGAAAAAATATTGCATGTTTTTATGACCACTATATTGGACTACTGTAACTCATTATACTTTGGGATTAGTCAGAAAACCTTATCCCGGTTCAAATTAGTTCAAAATGCTGCTGCAAGGTTTTTAACAGGTACCAGAAAACATAACCACATTACCCCAGTTCATCGAGTTCATCGCTTCTCTTGGTTTTTAAATCTCTAAATGCCCTGGCACCTTCCTATCTGTCAAACATGTTCATTGAGCATCAGCCTGGTCGGTCTCTTCGGTCATCTAACCAGAGACTGTTATGCATCCTTAAATCGAGGCTGAAATGCAGAGGTGACCGTGCCTTGGCAGTAGCTGGTCCTAGGTTGTGGAATGCTAAAATGCTAAAAACATTGCACTGGAATGCAACCATGGTGAATTAAAATTTTTGGGTGAACTATCCCTTTAATGCTTTAGAAACTTGCATTCAGCGCCACTGAATAACAACACCCGTTCATTTCCATTGTTAGTCCCTCTTCTTTGTTCTTCATCTCTCTCTCTGTGTTTTCCATGAAAGTGCATGTTATTCCTCTAGGTTTAATCAGGTAAGTGGCTCTGCATGGGCCACCGCTTCAAAGAGCCGCACAGCTCCAGACAACACATCTATACAGGTGGACGAGAGCCACATTACCTAATAGCAGCGTCTGCGAGGGGCTGCTCTGGAGTGACAGTGGCTGGTAATCCAATCTACGGCCACAGCATCAGACGGCGCACACAAAAAAACTGGGTGGAGTGAGATGGAGGGAAGGGCAGGGTAATTGAATATCCTCCTGCTTGATTTAAAACATGTTGTCATTTGATGATTGTGCTCATTTACAGCCCTTAGGACGGGAGGTGTGAGAGACGAGGTCGGGTCAAGGAGAGGTGCATTGTTGAACATTATATTAAGAGCAAATACTGCGTCACCTCCTCGTAGCAGGGTCAAGACTCAGGGCTTATAGTAGGATACTGGCTAAAGAGCAGACTTAGGGTTTGAGGATCAGTTTTGAGCATGACATTGATTTCTCTAGAGAGGATTTCTCTGTCAGCTTGACGCATTTTATCTTCTTTTTTAATCTCTTTTACTGTTAAACTTTGCATGAAGCAGAAGTAGCTGAGACTTCATGTATGTTGATGTACTTCTATCTGAAATGGAATATTGAGTAGGGGGTGGGGCTTTCTTTTTTGTGCATCATTCACTTATAGCCAACTAACAGTAAGGACGTGGTTTAAATGACCTGAATTCTACTGTAGCAATTTTAGTTTTTTACTGTTAAAGTCTGCATGAAGCGGAAGCCCCGCCCCCTAATCAATATTCTGTTTCAGAGAGAAGTCATCAACATACTGAAATAAAAGTACATCAACATAATGAAAGAAAGCCCCACCCCCTACTCAATATTCAATTTGAGATGGAAGTACATCAACATACTGAAAGAAAGCCCCACCCCCTACCCAATATTCTGTTTCAGATGAAAGTACATCAACATACTGGAAGAAAGCCCCGCCCCCTGCTCAATATTCATTTTCAGATGGAAGTACATCAACATACTGAAACAAAGGCCCGCCCCCTACTCAATATTCCATTCCAGATGGAAGCACATCAACATACTGAAAAAAAGCTCCACCCCCAACTCAATATTCCATTACAGATGGAAGTACATTAACATACTGAAAGAAAGCTCCACCCTCTACTCAATATTCTGTTACTGATGGAAGTACATCAACATACTGAAACAAAGCCCCGCCCCCTACTCAATATTCCATTCCAGATGGAAGTACAACAACATACTGCAAGAAAGCCCCGCCCCCTACTCGATGTTCTGTTTTAGTTGGAAGTACATCAACATACTGCAAGAAAGCCCCACCCCCTACTCAATATTCTGTTTCAGATGAAAGTACATCAACATACTGCAAGAAAGCCCCGCCCCTGCTCAATATTCTGTTTCAGATGAAAGTACATCAACATACTGAAAGAAAGCCCCGCCCCCTCCTCAATATTCTGTTTCAGATGAAAGTACATCAACATACTGGAAGAAAGCCCCGCCCCCTACTCAATATTCCATTCCAGATGGAAGCATATCAACATACTGAAAGAAAGCTCCACCCCCTACTCAATATTCTGTTACATATGGAAGTACATCAACATACTGCAAGAAAGCTCCACCCCCTACTCAATATTCTGTTACATATGGAAGTACATCAACATACTGCAAGAAAGCCCCGCCCCCTACTCGATGTTCTGTATCAGATGAAAGTACATCAACATACTGAAAGCCCCGCCCCCTCCTCAATATTCAGTTTCAGATGAAAGTACATCAACATACTGAAAGCCCCGCCCCCTCCTCAATATTCTGTTTCAGATGAAAGTACATCAACATACTGAAAGAAATCCCAGGGTTCGTTTGAAAGCATGCCGAGACCTCCTTGAAGAGGTCACAAGGAGGTCTCATTCATCTACTGCACTGTTTGTGTTGCTCTGCAAGAACACTTGAGAAACACTAGCTGGCAGTAGGTGTTTATGTTTCTCTGTGTTAAGTTTCTCAAAGCAAAGCAAAGAGATCCACATTCTCGTAGCCTCTTACATAAATGTGATGTCGACTCGTAATACTGCGCTCACGACATTTGTCATTGAAATAACGCCACAGGTAGTTGGTAGATCTGTGTAAAAAAGACCTGCCGCCACAGCTGGAAAAAATCCTAGAGGAAACACTGAGTAATTATTACGTTTGGCACCACGTTGTTTAAATGGCAAATCCAGTTCCGCCACTTTGTGGACTCATGGGTGTGCTGGTCTAAAAAGGTGGTGTGTTAAGTCAGTTAGCGCTCAGTTTTTCCACTTACAAAGTCCACCATGTAAATAGCAAATGCGCCATGGCGTGACGCAACTGACTCTTAAAAGGAATAGGTGATGAGATTCTGATTGGTTTAATGCACGTTATGCTCAAAACCCACCCATAACTCATTAAGAGAATAAGCACAACCCTGTTTGACCATGAGCCAGGGTGCAGAGCGTATTTTTTTATCCTTAAAGTAACAAAAGTGGATACTCAGATATTCGGACTCGCCCTTAATGCTTTTGCGCCATGTGCTTTAGACTTTGTGCATAGATCATTAAAATAGAGCCCTGAGTGGTACTGTATAGGATTTATAAAAACTGCATGATGGCCAACAGCAGGTGTATTGGGTGTTAGACAAACATTTGATGACATCACTGGCATTTCCGGTTGGAGCGTCAAATACATTGCGATGACAGTTTTGTTTTAATAACCGAGAGATGCAATACTGGACCCACCGACAGGTCCGAGGGAGTGCAGAGTTGATGAGGAGAGTCAGTGTCAAGTCATCGGATATTTAAAACATTAATCTTCCATTTCTCAGCACTTCCTCTATGGCTGTCAGCCCATCTGGAAACATTCACAGCCCAACAGCTGGAGGGAGAGATGGGATACAGACCCATGACCAACAGATAAAGAGCATATAAGAGTCATGCAATCACTAGAACAAACCTTCACACAGGGAAGCTACAATCATTATTATAAGAATTCACCTATAGCGCATGTGTTTGGACTGTGGGAGCACCCAAAGGAAACCCACGCCGACAAGGGGAGAACATGCAAACTCCACACAGAAATGCCAACTGTTTTCTGAAAAGAGTTACATCAGATCAGAATAGAGGACGTCCAAACACTTCTTTGAGTTGTTTTCAGAAAGTACTCTAGTTTTCCAGATGTGTTGGCTAGCATGTGCATCACATCCTGACTATAACAGCAGTGTAAAGTACTGGTCAAATACAAGCCACAAGCACAAACCTCAGCCCAAACAGCACAGCACTGTACATCTGACAGCACACATCATTGTTCTTAGCCATATTTTACTCCCATGTTGTCATTTAATGCAACAACCACAACCACATAAAACGAGCCCTGCTTTGATTCTCAATTGCCAACAAGTCAGTTCTGATCTGTACTGTAGCTACACCGAAACAAAATATTCAAAGATGATTGCTTGGATTTACTCAATTTATTTGAGTTAAGTGGATGTAAACAATTTATTTGAGTTGAATTTAATCAAACAAATTAAGTTGAACCCGTATAAATTGTTTGCAATAACTTTGCAGACATCCATGTTTTCAGTGTAGTGTTGGGAAAAATAAGTAATATATTACAATTTTAAGCCTATCTTACTCTTTAAAATGTCCTTAAATAATTGATTTCCTTAAAAGGTAATGAAGTAGCACATTTAGCAACTTTATTTAAAAAAAAAAAGGACTTTACATTGTAATATATTACTTTAATCCGCAATACTGGTGCACTCAAAACATTATATTTGCTGTTTATTCAAACGTCTTATTTAAAATGAGCTAAAACAACACAATTCTTGAGGTTTTTGGAGGACAACTTAATTGTATTATGTTCAATCTACTTAAATTTGTAAATACTAATAAGCTAATAATGCTAACTTAATTCCTTTAAGTTAAAAACCAGCATTTGGTTTACAGTCAATCAATCAATAACAAATCATACATTGTTGGCGCTACGAATAGCTGCTTATGAATATGAGTTCTTCAGAAGCAGTAATCCTGGGTTTGCTCGCTATAGTGCTGTATTAATAGGACTTTATCGCCCTCTATTGGAAAAAACACACATCGAAAATACTGGTCAGGTACAAGCCACAAGCACAAACCTCAGCACAACACTGTACAGCACACAGCATTGTTCTTAGCCATATTTTGAGTCCCATGTCCCAAAGTCATTTGATGCAACAACCACATAAAACGAGCTCTGCTTTGCTCCTCCGTTGCCAACAAGTCAGTTCTGATCTGTACTGTAGCTACACCGAAACAAAATATTCAAAGATTCCTTGGATTTGCTGAATTTATCTGAGTTAAGTGGATGTAAACAATTTATTTGAGCTGAATTTAGTCAAACAAATTAAGTTGAACATAATTTAATTTGTTTAAATTCAACCTGTATAAATTGTTTGCAACAACTTTGCAGACATATATATATATATATATATATATATATATATATATATATATATATATATATATATATATATATTTTTTTTTTTAATTATTCAAAGATTATTCCTTGGATTTACTCTTTTTTTTAAGTTAAGTGGTTGTAACCAATTTGTTTGGGCTGAATTTAAACAAACAAATTAAGTTGAACATTATTAAACTTAATTTGTTTGTTTAAATTCAACACAAATAAATTGTTTGCAAGTTTTGCATGCAACACTTTTTTCAGTGGCACTGTCAAAAGTGATTAGTTACTTAAAGCGAGTAAACCAATTGCCTTAAAAGAAACAAAGTTGACTTTACAAAAATAATGTAAGTAAACCCATTGTAACTTGGAACTGTTAAGCTGACTTAAATTTTGTAATTATTCTTATTGTACTCACTTTTTAAAGTCAACTAATCCTTTTTTACAATTTCAGACTATTTTAGCACATCTGTTTTCAAATAATTACTGCATTTATTACAATATTACATATTTGGTGCTTCATTAAGTCTATAAAATATACAATTATCGTCTGTATTGAATTTAGAAGACACGATGGAGTCTGGAAGAGCAGATGTATTTAATTATTGCCATTTTGCTAGATACAGAAAAGTTGGTATAAAAAACAAGTATAATAAATGTGTATTGGAAAAAGTGTTTACAAGTGTGTAAAATTTGTGAATACAATTTGCATAAATTAAAAAAATTAAGTCAACTTAGATCCAAGTTACAATGGGTTTACTTACATTATTTTTGTAAAGTCAACTTGTTTCTTTTAAAGCAATTGGTTTACTCACTTTAAGTAACTAATCACGTTTTTCTGTGCAGTGTTGGGCAAAATAAGTAATATATTACAATTTTAAGCCTATCTTACTCTTTAAAATGTCCTTAAATAATTACTTTCCTTAATAGGTAATTAAGTAACACATTTAGCTACTTTATTTTATTTTTTAAAGTGACCTTACATTGTAATATATTACTTTAATCCGCAATACTGGTGCACTCAAAACATTATATTTGCTGTTTATTCAAACTAATTATTTAAAATGAGCTGAAACAACACAATTCTTGAGGTTTTTGGGGGAGACAACTTGTTTTATGTTCAATCCGCTTAAATTTGTAAACATTGACAAGTTCACTTAATTCCTTCATGTTGCCTCAACACAAATCCATCGTGTGGATCCCAGCATTTTTTATAGTCAATCAATTAATCACACATCATATATTGAATAGCTGCTTATAAACTGGAGTTCTTCAGAAGCAGTTATTCTGGGTTTGCTTGCTAAAGTGCTGTATTAATAGGACGGTATCGCCCTCTACTGGAAAAAACCCACATCACAGGCTCACTGTGGATAAAACTTGATATTTTCTTGGCCATCAATGAACTTAATGCTAATTTAAAAGGATAGTTCACCAATAAAATTGAAAAATCTCCCTGTTCGTGTGGGTTTCCGCCGGGTGCTCCGGTTTCCCCCACAGTCCAAACTCATGCAGATCCAGCACCTCTGAAATCTGATCCGGCACCTCATTTTACTGATCCCCCTTCTCAACTGCCCTCATCCGCTGTTCACTTTCACTTTCTTCCGCGACTCCCCAACCCTCTTCACTTTCATCTGCGACAAATCCACCCGCTCTTCACTTTCGTCCGTGACCCCTCCGCCATCCAACGCCCCGCGATCTATACAACACCCCCCCACCCCCGGGCCGGATCGGTTACCCCCGACTGTTCTAGCACCTCGCATTTCACAAATTAAGCACTGGCTATGGGGGAATTGAATAAACTAAATTGACCGTAGTGTGTGTGTAATGGATGTGTGTGAGTGTGTATGGATGTTTTCCAGCAGCTGGAAGAGCATCCGCTGTGTAAAACATATGCTGGATAAGTTGGTGGATCATTCCGTTGTGGCGAATGAATGAATAAAATTGGCCGAAGTGTATGAGTGTGTGTGTGAATGTGAGAATGTATGGGTGTTTCCCATTACTGGGTTGCGGCTGGAAAGGCATCCGCTGCGTAAAACATATGCTGGAATAGATGGCCATTCATTCCGCTGTGGCAACCTCTGCAATAGAGACTAGGCCGAAGGAAAATTAATGAATGAAAACAAATTGATTCGCTTCATTCCCCCTGTCGGCATATGGGTTAGTCTGGTGACAAATTTGCATGCTTTTCTGAAGCTTCAAAATAAAAGCCTCTACCCAACACCATTACACATAAAGAATTAGCATGCGTTAGCATCGCAGTCTTTTATTTCTTGATCTGGTCATATTTGCTGGCACTGGATTGACTCTTGTAGGCTCACAAAAGTCTAATGTGACCATCAGGGATGATCCATTGTTCCATGCATATGACACACTGAATAACAAGGCACAGCCTTTGAAAAGGTTCTTCATATTCCTTCATGAAAAGGCCTTACAAACTGTAATAGATCTGGTCATTGTGCTGGTTTCAGAAACCTCCAATTGTTGTCATCCTCTGGACAGAGATTGAAAGGTATTCGTGATCTTTTATCCTTTATTTCCCGCAAAGCTGAGAAGCGGTTCACCAACAGCTCACAAACTGTAAAACTCCTCTGTTCAGCAGCCTGTGAGCACATACAATCACAAATATTAAACAAAATACTGTCTTAAAGTCAGTTTCGAATGAGAAGTCTTCTCCTCTGTGACACCCCTCTGAATAAAATAGCTTAAAATGGGGGTGGGACCTAATTTTGTTCATGGGAATTGATTGGATGGTTGTGGTTTGCTATTGGTGGATTTCATACGAGTAAACACAAGTAATAGAAGAGATTTAGTAGCTGAATTTATCTTCACTTTGTTAATTAAATTCAATAACAGCTGTATGTAGCTGTACCTTATGCAGGGGTGTAGCTCCATCGTCATCAGTAAGGCCTGGATCTGCTCCTCGCTCTAACAGCAGCTTCAGCACGTCGTGGTGTCCGCAGTAAGCTGCTCTGTGAAGCGGCGTCGCCCCGCCATGAGTCTGAGCATTCACACAGGCCCCGCAGCCCAGCAGCAGCTCACACACTGACACATGACCTGCTCGACTAGCATAATGCTGGAGAAAAACAAGACCTGTTAGCTGGACAGTGTTGGGTAAGTAAAAAAAATAATACTAATAATTTATATATATATATATATATATATATATATATATATATATATATATATATATATATATATATATATATACACACACACACACACACATACACACACAGTGCTAAACATAATTGAGTGCACCCTATTTTAACAATGAATATTTTTATCCCTTTCTCAGTGAATATAGGTTTTATTAAACAGATATATTTATTAAAACAATATTTTAGTCACTAAACATCTTTAGAAATTGAAAGATAATACAATTAAATTAAGCAAAAAAATTACAAACTACAATATTTCAACAAAATTGAATATATTTGTTGTTTCTCTTGTTGATTTTTGCTATTTTTGAACATTTTATTTAACATAAATTTGGGCTACTATTTTTCTAAACTATTTTTAGTTATTACTATTGTTAAATTAAATGGCAAATAAATCCTTTATTTCAAAAATATAGAAAATGTCTGAATAACAAAAGAATTATATTTACAATTACTCTGCTTCTCTGAATTTATACATACCTTTTATTGTCATAATTAATATTTTTCCCCCTTAAGCTCATGCATTAATGTTGATAAATGTTCTTTAGTTGAAAATATGTATATCAATTAGCTTCTCTTAATTCAATAATTGAAAAATGAATTAACTCGAACCAGCGACCTTCTTGCTGTGAGGCGACAATGCTAACCACAGAGCCACCGTGCTGTCCTTAATGTATGTATTGGTGGTGAATAATAAAACAAGCAAACCAAAGCAGTGTAGTTTGCCTGGTCCCTCATATTTGGATCAGTCCCTTTTTTAATAAGCATCCGGACTCTCTCCACATCTCCATCCATCGCTGCTGACCAAATGCCTACAAGCAAATAGTTCACATGTTTAAATTGCCATAACATGGTCATGATATTTAACTCTTGATTAACAGGTCAAAAATCATATGTGACCATTTTAACCACAGAAAAAAAACCTAAATGTGTTTATCTTCTATCTTATCTTCTTGTAATCGTCTTCTTTTTTTAAAATGTGACCCAGACCTAAAACAGACAAAAGTTCTATTTTCATGAAGGTCTGCAGAAGAGCATCTCTGAACGCACAAGATATTTTCTTGCACACTTTGGGCCCATTAGTACCAATTGAGTATCGTGTCAACTCCACAGCCTACCTGAGTATTGATGCTGACCATGTCCATCCCTTCATGACCACAGTGTACCCATCTACTGATGGCATCTTCACGACTCAGGACACTGTTAACTGTTTAAAATAGCATGCGAATGTGCGCGTCTGGTGTGCGATACTTTCAACTGTCATGTGTGCACCGTGTCGCGGCGCATCCGGTGTGTGACGCCCTTCAGACTGGTTTCTTGAACATGACAATGAGTTCACTGTACTCAAATGGCCTCCACAGTCACCAGAACTCAATCCAATAAAGCACCTTTGGGATGTGATGGAATAGGAGATTCGCATCATGGATGTGCAGCCGACAAATCTGCATAAACTGTGTGATGCTATCATGTCAATATGGAGGAAAATCTGTGAGGAATGTTTCCAGTAAATTGTTGAATCTATGCCATGAAGAATTAAGGCAGTTCTGAAGGCAAAAGGGAGTCCAACCCGGTACTAGTAAGGTGTACCTAATAAAGTGGCCGGTGAGAATGTGTGTGTATAAATGCATGTAAGCACCTCTCTCAAAGTCCATCTCCTCCAGAGTCTGATGGACGCTCGGTGTTGGAAGATGACCACTGCATGTGCACTGACCTCCATGGGGATTCATCCTAAACGCCACATAAAACAACACAAGTTTGTGTAATGTTTAGGTAAATGTATATATGTGTGATTGTTTTTTGTAAAATAAACGTGGTTTTACTATGTATAAACTACTGAAGTATCAAGGATTCGCCTCACGGCATTTGTTTTGACACGTGACAGTCGGTTCCACTGCTGTTTACATTGAGCTTTAAGTAGCAAGTGATTATGGCATGTTTTAATGTGACGAACAATCGATATTTTTGAATGTTCTTTAATTAATGTGTACAGTCAACAAACTGCTCTGTCTGAATATTGTAAATACCTTTAAGAACGAGTTCATGAATGAGGCTGAGCGGTTAGTGAAGAAGAGATGCGCGCTGTGTAAAAGGTAAAAACAAAATGGCAAACTTTCAAAATAAAAGTCCTGCGTAAATAAATTATATATATATATATATATATATATATATATATATATATATATATATATATATATATATATATATATATATATATATATATATATATATATATATATATATATATATATATATATATATATATATACAGTTGAGGCCTGTGAAACTTTAATTCTTTTAAAACATTACCCAAATTCTGTTTAACGTAGAGATTTTTTTTAACACATTATAAACGCAGCAGTTTTAATAACTAATTTCTTTTGTCCCTGCCATGATGACATAATATCTTCTAGGTATTTTGCATGATACTAGTATTCAGCCTAAAGCGCAATTTAAGGCCTAAATAGGTTAATTAGGTTATCTACGCCAAGTAACAGCAATTTGTTCATTGGGGGCTAATTATAGTGATCCTGAAAATAATTGTAAAAATCTAAAAACTGCTTTTATTTCATCCAAACTGAAATAAATTACTTTCCTCAGAGGAAAAACATATTTGAGAAAATACTGTAAAAGTTTTCTAGCTCTGTTAAACATCACTCGGGAAAT